>NC_079477.1:8001457-8304487 GCF_026230105.1 Diorhabda sublineata | reverse complement strand
TTTGATAAATATGGCATAATTAAATATGGCTCCTTTGATGATTCTAAAAATTGTATCTTAAATACCTACTGCTTGCTCAAGGGAAAGCATCAGCTTCTACCAAACATTCCGCCAAATTCAATCATTATTATAAATAACGCATCTTATCATTCTTGAATATTAAAAACATCCTAATGGCCGTTTTAAAACAAGATGAGATATTAATATTTATCAAAATTCAGAACATACATTTTCGTGAAAAGATTTCATCAAATTACTGAAAGTTGTATTTTCAAAAACGAGTGTATTATTGTCAGCATCATGAACAGCACTTATTAGTTTTTTCTTTTTTCTTCTTTTTCCCTCCATAATAGTTCTAACGCCTGTTCCTTCTTCTATATCTTTCCTCATCCTGGCTATAGTTTGACACTCCTCCTCTTTCGTGGAAGACCTCTACTCTGTATTCTAATTGGAGATTCATCACTTGCTATTTTTAAACAGTCTATCATTTGTCATTCGACTTATGTGTTGTTTCCATTGTTTCTTTTCTCGGTCTTGTTATTGTTTTTCCAGAGGTCTGCATGAGACATTTCATTCCTTTGTTGTCCAAGAGTTGTTTCGTTTTAGATGTTTCTTGCCTTGTTTCTAATATATACATCATTATAGGTCACTGTGGAAATTCATGCCTTGGTGTCTTGATTTAGATGTTTATTTCGCCATACTACGTTCTGAAGACATCCGCGACCTTATACTCTACTTATACTCACCTCGTCCTCAACTTTCTAGTTCCAATTTACATCTAATGGGGGGCTCTTTTGATGTTATAACTATTGTTTTCTCAATATTATACAGGCGGTTTGGAGTACAATAAAAACAAAACTACGCAAATGTTTACCTACTTCAAGTGGGGTATTGATTGAAAACATACATCAAGTTCTATGGGAGTTTGACAATAATTTGAGAAAAAATTTTGTTTAAAAATGAATATCATATTATCTTTTATCTATTAGCTTTTCGTTTATTAAAACGTCAATAACAATTGGCATTGGTGAGTTTTTCTTTTCATAATTTTATAGAGATTCATATAATTGTAGAAAATGAATTATACAAACGAAACTGATGCGCAATATGATGTTTAATAAAAGCCTCCGAGCTAGATTTGAAGCAATGGAGTGATAATTTATAATTTCTCTATTTATTAGATATAATGCGTCAATTGAAATGTTAATGCGAATAATTTAAATTCTACTTATCTAATGAATGTTGTTGATGGCGACATTTAAATTAAAATTCGAGCCAGTTATCATATAAGAACTCTAAATCTTTACATATCTTTTAGACCAAAGGACCAAAGTATTAGATATCTTTCTCTTCAAAATGCATATATACACAGCCGAGAGAGAAAGAGAGACACTAGTTGGCTTGTTTATTAGGTGGTATAGGGGAATTTGCATGTGGGATATGGTATATTTTTGAAACAGCCCTGATATAGATAAAATTTTCCTCTTAAGGATGTTTAATGCCCAGATGAACAGCCTTGACATGAAGTAATTGGGAAAGGTTATTTAAATGAGTCAGACAGAAGATTAAACGAACGATTAGAAATATGCTAAGTTAAATGAATTATTTACTTCTTATTGACAAATTAATTAGCAAATTTTTTAATTCCTCCACGTATTGTCATCAAGAGTGAATGAACATATAAAATTTCAAGGCGAAATATCAACTTGAAGTTAGTGTAATAATGATTACAAAATTTGTAGCATACAAACAAAAGGAGTTGAATAAAGTGTGGTAAAAATTGCTAATTGTTTTAAAGCACACTTACTTTGTTTACTTTTAATCCATTGAAGAAATATCCTTAGTACACCAACTTTCTTTAAACGACATTATTTACATATTCGCTTTCTTCAACCAACAATGGCCCACTTAATATTGCCGAAACAAAATCCATACACTTATATATAAAGTTTATTTTATCGAAAGCAAAAGTACTTCACTAATATCGATTAAAATATTTACGATGAACCTGGTATAAACAAGGAACTTAAAACGTGGAAAAAGAAATTTTAAAAAAATGATAATAACGATTTGACCTTGTAGTTCAAGATCACTTTTCCGAGAATAGAATGGAATACTAATTGCCGGACGTGCCCACCATCACGATATCGATCACTCACTTACCGGACCTTGTAAGACACATCAAGTACTACCCGTAGGTATTATTAACCCGCACGTAGACTATCCGGCAATTCCAAAAACAAAACGTAATAATCCGTGCAAGACACTTATAGGTACCGCTAGCTACTACTGTGTCGCGTATAGATTTTGCGACGATGATAAGTAGTACTCATAAAAAACCAGTAAACGACTCTCATTTAGAAATGTTTGGGTAACATAGTAGCTCGATATGTTTGACACTTCTCCAAATAAATAGAGAGTGAAAGCAACCTATGCTATCGGTTGCAGGTGAAATTGTTGATTGACGAAGCAGGAATCAAGAGGGTACTGAATACGATTCAACTGCTCGGCGAAAGTCGAGACGAAATTTCAGTATATCGTTGCTGCTATTCTCTCTGTTGAAGACACTTATTGAGATAAGCTAGTTACTTTCAAGAATCAGATCAAAATTAAAGCGTGACAGGTGATGCTTGAAAAATTATTTATGCATTTATTTATAGAGCATGAGCGTCACAAAAGGAAATTGCCATGTTAATTGAATTTAAAAATAAAATATGTACGTACTCATAAATCAGTCAAAGATACCCCAATTTCATTTACAATAAGTTATTTTCAATTTTTGTTTCTTTACACACTGAATTAATAATCAATAAAATTATTAGAAATCACGAAAACTTATGATAACGTATATAATATAATATCATTTTATAATAATTATTATTACGTAGGTACGAGGATATATTGAAAAATTCTTAGTCTACTATAGAACCAAAAGAACAAAATTTCAAAGCCAAAATATTTTATTACTCAACATATTCTCCTCTTAATTGGATACATTACAGCGAACTTGCAACGTCTTTAGACCTTTAAAAAAAATGTTTCTTCCTGCTCTGCAAACCAGACCTCCACAGCTTTTATTACCTCCTCGTTGGAACAAAATTTACGACCTTTTAAACTTTTGTTTTTCAGTTGAGGAAAGAGATGATAGTCGGACGGAGCCAAATCTGGTGAATAAGGGCGTGTTCTAGTAATTCAAACCCTATATCACGAATTTTTTGCATAGCAACATGAGATTTGTGTGTAGGGGCGTTGTCCTGCAAAAACAAAACACCTTTGGATAGCTTTCCGCGTATTTTCTCTTTATTTTTTTCCCGTAGAGTGGTCAGTAATTTCGAATAGTAATCTCCAGTTATTGTTCTACTCTTATCCAAAAAATCAATCATGATTACTCCATGGCAATCTCAAAGAACCAAAGCAAGAACTTTTCCAGCAGATTTTTGGACACATAATTTCTTAGGTCTTGGAGAACCAGATTGTCCCCATTCCATCAATTGTTGCTTTGTTTCTGAATCGTAGAAATATACCCAAGTCTCATCTATAGTAACAATTCGGCTTAAGAAGTCTACATCGCTTTGAATCGAGCACAGATCGAACGCGATGCTTCTACCCTTGCACGCTTTTGGTCAACATTCAGACATTTGGGGATCCATTTTAGAGCAATTTTTCTCATACAATAGTCGTGAACTATATGATGAACAGGTTCGTATGAAATATTCAGTGCTTCAGATATCCGTTTTAGCCCAAATCGATGGTCTGATAAAATCATATCAGGAACTGCATCAATATTTCTGGGGACTGTCACAGAAGCTGGCCTTCCCGATCGTCATCATCTTCAATGAAAAATTTACTTCTTTTGAAGCTTGCAGTCCAATTTTTCACGGTCACATACGAAGAACATTGATCACCAAGGGTATTAAGCATTTCGCGGCAAATCTACTTACCTCTTAACCCTTTTAAATACAGGTACTTGATGATGGCTCAATACTCCAATTTTTCGATTTTCACAATTTAGGAGGACATCTTTTCTGTTTTAATTTATTGTATTTAAGAATGTATATGAGAGAAAATGTATTTAAGTACTTATAGAGTATTAGATTCGGAAGTTCATCACTTCCCCTACTAGATTCCAGTTATGGAATCTAGTCTTTTTTGATACTTCGGCCCGGTCCATACTTACGTACCATACAAAAGTATCGACTGGACTGTGCTCATCAACAGTCGCCTCGCCGCCGGTCCACGACATTGGCCACCAACCTGCTTAGTGCGGCCAGACTTTTTGCGGCTTTGTCTACCGCAAAGCGACTCTGCTCCCAGAAGTTCAGCTTACTATCGATAGTTATTCCAAGATAATTGGTGCTTTTTGTTTGAAACTGCTCATCTCCCACCAGAATAGAAATAATGTTATTGATACCCTTTTTTATAAGAAAAACAACTTCTTGTCGTTCTTGATCGTCGTCTAGATTAGTTAAGATTAAGTTCATAATTTATTAAAATCACTATTAAGTAGGTTGTCTGCAACAGCAGCTTAGGTCATAAATCAATCACATCGTTGTTTAGGTAACATGATTTAGGTTAGTTTAGATTAGGTTAGGGTTTTATTGAAATATTATTAATTAGATTATATTCAGGAGAAGTGTAAATAACGTTTCCTTAATGGAAGACCATAAGTAGCTCAAATAGACCAAGGTTTATAGGTAGTAGCTATCGACTCTACTCTGAAAATCTTCTTATTTATTCTGTATCGGTTATATGCTTCTTCTAGATTTCATGCTATACCTTCTATATATCACTTTCTAGGATTTCCTGTGTTTATTTTGTTTCCCGAGGTTCCTAAAATGTATGAGCAGCTCCCTGAATTTCTCTTTCTCACGTGTGCTATTTCAGATTTGACATTCTGTTCGAGACAATGTACCCTACCGCGTTGAGTTTAGGTAAAGTTTTAGATTCTCAAATATTTCCAGTGTCACCTTAGTATCTCTATTTGCCGGATATATCACCCTGCTAGTTCTTTCACTTTTCCAAAATTATAAAAGGAACATTTTCAATACATTGAAGGCATCCAAGCATATGTAACGCGGTTGCTGTTAGAGGTTCTAATCAAAGATTGTGCGGAACTTCACATTTTATGATTTGTTTGTACATAACTCAGAAAGTCGTGTGACTAGCTAAGAAAACCACATTTTTGCCAAAAATCGATTTTATTCATCAAAGTAATTTCCTTAAAGAGCAATAAAATCATTCCAACTTCTCGATGTCGGGCTTGTAGAAGAATTTGTCTTTTGTCTAAAAATAGGCTTCAGTTTCAGCAATTGCGCTGAATTTCTTACCGGCGAGCATTTTTTTGAAATCAGCGAATAGCCAGTAATCACTGCGGGCTAGATCTGGATAATACGGCGGATGAAGAAGCAATTCGAAGTTTACTTCGTTCTATTTAACCATCGATGCTGCCGCCTTCTGAATCGATGCATTGTCTTGGTGAAACAGTGGTTTCTTTTTCGACATATGAGGCCGTTTTTCCGAGATTTTTGCATTGAAATGATCCAACAGTTTTATGTAGTATTCGCTATTGACTCCATTTTGGAGATAGTCGATGAACAATATTCCGTGCGCAAACCAACATACTGAACCCATAACGTTTTCAGTGTTAAGCCTTTAACACCTCGGGCGTGATTTACCGGCTGCAGTCCTCTCAATTGATGATTTTTTGTTTTCGGAGTGGTGTGATGGATCCTTGTTTCATCCATTTTCACATATCGATGCAAAACATTTGACTTATTACGTGTAAACATGGCCAAACATGCTCTGAATCATCAACACGTTATTGTTTTTGATCGACTCTAAGTAAACTTTGAATTAATTATTGTAGACATATTTCTCGAAACTTCAATTTATTATTAGAAATAACCAATTTGTGGACTTTTTTGATGTTTTCTGGAGTAACCACCTCAATTGGATGATCAGAACATTCACCATCATCAGAAGGAGCAGAGTCCGGATAACACCTTTGAAACCATTGCTGAGCTTGTACAGTATTTTTTTTCATCAGCAGCAGTAAATTAACACACGAAATTGTTTTGGAAATGACAAGAATAGCTTCATTTAAATGGCTATCACTTTTTTGTCACTATTCGAAATATCATGAAATTTTACAGATAGTCTTCTGGAAAGCTGGTACTTCATAAACGTCTTATGGATTTGACAATGGCAGCGCCATCTGTGTTTCAGTCACACGACTTATTGAGTGATGTAATTTGTTTCCTGCTTCGATGACGTATTTTCTAATAGTAAGATGATTATCCATTCAAAAATTGTAGAAGGAAGAGGAGACCTGAAGAAAAAAAATTCGAGCGAATTAAAAATATTAGAAATTCATTTTTCCTCTTACGTATTCATAAATGAATATCTACCAAGACATACAACTTGATGAGTATTTTCTAATTCGACTGGCAAAGTTATTTTTATATGCACGCCCGCGCCATGGACTAAATTCTAATTTATACATTCAAAAGAATATTTAAATCAGAATCTTTCAAGACCTTGATAATGATTTATATCACTTAATATTTTAATTTCGTATCTCCAAAATTAATCGTACGCTCATGTTAAGGTGTGATCTCCAGGAAGTACTTTATTAAGATAAAGAGATCACTTTAGTGTAGGCGAGTGTACAACAAGCAGGTTTTATAAGGAAGCTGTATAGGTAGTACAATGAACCAATAGAATTTAAGTATATAAATACCATGTATTAGAGAAAATATTAAATTATACCGAAAGATCCAAGGTTAAAACACCTCTAAAAGAATATATTACAATATATTACTGGGTATAGTGAAATACATTATAATTTAAATAGGCATTTGCGACACAGTGTATGTCAAAGATAAAATTAATTGCAGAGTATGTGCCTACCTAAAATAATGAAGGATATTCTTCAAATATTTTTATATTATCTTCCTAATGAAGATATTTCAAAAGTGGATATAAGCAACTTAAATTTCGAAAATTAAATTCAGCACTTGATGTATGAAATTTAATACGCACATGATCTACATAAAATTACGATAAAAAATGTAATTTAAATAACGGATTAGTACAATTTATAAAACGAGGTTTATTCATAATTTATAGCCGTGAATGAAGGTAATCGGCAACGAATTATAGACATTTGTTTAAAAAAAAGATTTAGAATGTATTAAATGAAGGTTTAAAATTAACATACCGGAAGAAATGGCAAGTAAACAAGGTTTTTAAACAGGATAGATTAGAGAATAGGTTTATAATCATTGGCATTTGTTTTGACGATGGGGAACAAGAAAAAGTCATTAGATGATAAATCACGTGAAAAATACATTAATTCGATGATTTCCTCCTTCAAATATTCATTTGTTTGACATGCTTAACGGGAGCTGGTATTGTAATAGAGACTGATGATGATTTCAAAATCGATTGTATTGCAGTCAGCGATATCCTAATAGACGCCTTTAGCTCTCTGTAAGTCATATGCCGATCTTTTGATCTTACTACACTAAAATATTTTTTTTAATTCTAATTAAAATATTGTTTCTTTTCTTTCTAATTTTGATGGAATTCATAATTTGAAATTCACTTTCATTACATCCCCTCTAATTATACTTAATAGATCAAATTTTTTTTAATATCAAATTACATTGTAAAAAAGGAAGCTTAGTATAATCTCCCATTTCTAATAATTTATTTCCTCTTTTATTATAAAATTATATAAAAATTGTATTTTTCTTATAAAATACTAATTGGGATTTTGGATTTTAATTTCATTTTCTGCTTACTAATGATCTGATTTATGGATTGGTTTGGAAATTAGTATATTTAGAATTATTTCCCATATAAAATATAATATTTTTCCTGCAGAAGTACCACTAAAATATTTTATGACTCAAACTTTATTATTATAAATTCAGCACTATTAACTAAACTAGGTGCAACCTCCTGATTTCCTAAAGTAATAGAGGACCTAAATTTATTTAAATAATTCTATTTTATGAACATGACAAAAATTAGCCCCAAAAATTTTAATTATGCATCATTTAAGTATAATAAAATTTTTAAATTTATTATTATTTCATTAATTATTGGCGGAAACAAGCTAAGCATTACCTTTGATAAGCTAAGGGCGCAATTATTTACAAAATTCCTGATCATTTTCCACGATGTCTTAACTGACCATGTCCCTACCTCGAAATGATAATATTAGTGAAACAGTGATGCAAAGCCATGAAAAGGGACGAGAGGAAAAATCCAACACTGCCCGTAATGTCTGCGCTTTGTGAATCGTGGTAAGACTAGGGATTCCCCCAGTGACGGATTTAGGCTTTATGCCGCCCTCGGTCCTGTTTATCGTGCAGCCCTTAATGTTGGAAACATTTTATCTATTTTGATACAATATTTTTATTTAAAAATGAAATAAATGTATTTCGTTAGAATATAATTTTTAATTATAACTGATAATATTAGAGATACATAAGTAATGAACTTTAGACAAATTAATAAATATGTTTTTTTATATCAATCAATTTTATAATTTATTTTTCCTGCGCAAAAATATTATCATAATTAATTTCTTGGAGTAGTTGTTCTTCAATAGCAGTACCTACTGCAAAGCATTTAGTCTATCTTGACCCATACTTGCACGTAAATAGGATTCAACTCTTTTCGAAGTAAAAAAAGATCTAAAATATATATAATAAATAGAGCCAGACGACTATAGATCTGCTCAACGGATGATAAATCAGCTTGAGATTTTTGAAGCTTCTTTTCAACATCATTAAATCGATCTAAAATTACAATCCAAACAAAGACTCGAATTGCTGTTTCTAAATGCTGCAACTTTCGCCGCAATTCCGTACCTTCAGATCGTATAGTCCGTTTCTCGTCTCTGCTTTCAGCAATAAATTCCAGTGCATTAATTATCGCAGACTATTCTTTTTCTAACACGTACAAGGTCATCTCGACCAAACCAACGAGTTTCAGAAACACTCTCAACTTTTAAATTTGTAGGCTATACCAAGATTTCCCAACGATGGATGGATATAGTTATAGAAACTTCTTTACAAAAATTAATCTGATTGGTTCTAATTTTTTCCATCTCTGAAATTTTGGCATTTCAAAAACTTTGCCGCCCCTCAAATCACGCCGTCCTAGGCACGGACCTTGTGGGCTTAGTCGTGAATCCATCACTGATTCCTCCCGCTTCAGATATCCGAAAAATGCGTACATACCTGAAAACTAAAATCGTTGAATGGAGACGTGGAACTGGGTCTCCTATGAGCTGGAACCAATTTACGATCTAGACCAATACAGTGTTACTTGCTAGATATAGCCGCTCATCACGGGGCACAAGAATACAAAACTGTTAAGTTCATTCAGTGATCTCTATTTGAACAAAACCAAATTTGGTTTAGTCAGTGATAGTCGGCGACCCAGAGTTTGGCCAGAGCGACCATACCTATCTTATGCCAAGAAGTCGTTCCATACCAAGAAGGAACTGGAGATAGATATTTTTGAGTTATTATTATTTACTCTCTCCAAAATGAAATTTGATTGTCATGGATAACAATGCTATTCCCCACCACAAGAAAAGAACAGAGATTCAGAATAATTAAATACTATCCTGACAACAAATTTGCCTGACATGAATCCTATTGAGAACATGTGGGAGGCAATGGGACGAGCAGTCTCAAACAGAATTAATCCTCAACTCACCCTTCAGAAAATTGCATTCGCTGCCCAAGAAGAATGGAACAACATCCTCATGGAAACCTTTATTGTTTCCATGCACAATTCTTTTTTCCTATTGAGTTAAAATTTAATTTGCATTCAAAACATATCCAAATTAATTGTATTTTCTACTACAACATAAGGGGGTCATAAATTTTTGGAAATGTATGTATAATTTTTCAAATTTATATATAATATAATAATTTTATATATAATTTTTTATAATATATAATAGTTTTTTATAATTTTTAAATGCAAAATCTCATTATTCTAATCAGTACTTTCTCTTAAAAAAAGCAGAAGACGAAACTAATTTATATCTATAGGTGGGTACATTTGATAAAATCAAAATTAAATTAAAAAGGAATGGATTGAATAATCAAGAAAAAAAATGCAAACGATTGCATCACATTACGAAAGGAGAATCTCATGTTACAACAATAGCAAAGCGTTTCAAATTTAATCGTGATTTTAAGCATTTAATTGGATTCAAGAAACTAACTTTTTCTGGTAGTTTTTGATAACATTTTTAAAATTGGAATTAAACTCTTAATATGTATATAAGGTGTAGCGCGAATAGTTTTGATTAAAAGTAATGGCGCAAATCTAAAATTACAAATCTGTAGGTTCTGCATGACGCTACTCGCTTCTGAGTGTTTTATGTGTTAATGTTAAAGGTCCAAACAAAATAGAGTAAAGAGATATAAAGGCTGATATAGAGATGTTCTTTTCCTTTCTATCAGCAGATAAGTTCTACTCATCAAACTCGATAAATAAATGGAACCTGCATGTAGCGCTGGGAAAGTGAGGCCGACTGAAATAGCTATATTGTAGTATCCCCGTCGCACTCTTTCTCATTGCACAAATGACAAGAGCTAACTCATGAAAACCTATGGAGACTAATATAAATTGTAAACTGGATAAAAATTATAATAATAAATTGGGTAGCACATAAGAAATATTATTCCTATCGTGTTATAGTGAAATAAATATTAAATTTTCTTATACTAACTTATATTTATTATAAGCAGAAGGAATTTACAAAATTCAAGTCCAATCTCTTTGTTGACAACTTCTAATAATAATAATGTTTTGTTATGTAACCCACTGAACTAATGACACATCAACACGTATACACGTGTTGATGTGTCATTAGCTTATATATATAACATTTTCCAAAATACTTCATATCACTTACTTTATATTGAATTTTACTATTATTAAACTTTACTTTCAGTTCCCTATCTCGCTATTCTATATTCTTTAAAGCTCTATCATGTGATTCCTGACTATCTCCATAAATTAGCAGGTCATCAAAATAAACTAGGCTACCTTGTATATCTCCAAAATTATTATTATTTAGTTTCTGAAAAAATTCTGGTGAGCAGTTGAGACTTGTTTCAATTCTCATCCAATTCAACCTGGTAAAAACGCTCTTTAAAATCTAAAACTGTAAAACAACTTTGACCTTGAAGTTTTGACCGTATTTCATCTAATGTAGGAATAATGTACATTTTTGCCAAATTTACCTAGACCCGTAAATACATCTTGATTTTCTTTAATAGAATATTCTTTGCTTAAACTCAAAACCGAATCAACTTTAGATATCAAATTTAGTTAATGCAACTTGGAAGACCTAAAATAGGTGCCAAACTTCCTTCAACTACAATAAAATGATATTAAGCTTGTTTTTTTTTTAATAAACAATCTGTATCTATTTTCGTAGCTATTCAGTGCACTCCTTACGGTTTTTAACCTCATCTACAGTAATACTTGATACAAACAGCTCTTCTTCTGAAAAATCATCATCTTACTACCATCCCCATGCTTCTCTTGTAGTTCTTTAACTGTTCTACTTTGGTTTCGACACACTTGACTAAAATGTCCATACCTTAAACAACGAGTACATTTTTCCCATATGCCGGGCATTGGCGAGGTCCATGATTGTAACCACAGCTTCTACATTCAATTTCTGCTTTGTAACTTACACTTTGCTTGTTATTATCCTTGTATTTCTGATACTTGCCATTAAAACTTTGTTGTTGTCGTTTAACGGCATCCACTTTTGTTTCACTTGTATCTTGCATACCTTTTTTACTTGAACAGATGCTATTTAGTTTGCTCGACATACTTTTGTTGCCTTTTTTAAATCGAAAGTATCTAAATGTAACAGTGTATCTTGTGGAGCTTTATTGTTAATGCCAAATACAATTCTGTCTCTTATCATTGAATCACAATTCCGTTATTAGTTTCTTAAAAACGATTCACCCTCTCCTGTTTTCTGTTATAAAATAAAAATATCTCGTAAAGTACATTCTTTTTTGGGGTAAAATAAGTTTCTAGTTCTTCCATTTCATTTTAATATACTTTTCTCGTTGTGTCCGTTAACTTCAATGTATTGTACACCTCAATTCCTTCTTCTCCAATTAAATTTGATAAAGTTGCAATCTTAATTTTATCATTACTTTCACTCACAATCATATAAATCTCTAGGTGTTGTTTAAATCTTTTAAAATTTTCTGTTAGGTTTCCCTCAAATGGCATAGGAGGTCTCAAAATATTGTACAAAGCTTTTTATTATCTATATTTAGTTTCCACACGACTGCGCCATGTCATGTTATAGTGAAATAAATTTTTAAAAGAATTTTTCGAAAAAATAACATAATAATAAGTATACAAAGTCAAAGAAAAAGTATTTAAAAATAATATATAAGTGAATTACAGGCATCATATACGATTTGAATGCACAAGGCCTTGAGAAATAAAAGCATTTTATTTTGAATAAAAAATACATATACAACTGAAAATTACCTTGAAATTTTAATCTAATCTATCTAAATCACGGCTTACTGCCTAAGGTAACTTACTTGAAAAAAGCTTTAGTTTTAGTAATTTTTGAATAAAATTATTTTTGTTTAATGGTAGACGATTTTCCATGAATTTCATTATTCAAGAATTCGGAATAATGGTGCATTCTACATTTTAAAAAAGTATAAATAACTTTTCTAACAATTTTAATTTCATGTAGTTCCTTTGCAAGAAATTCGTGATTTATGGAGTGTACTGGAATAAATAGACTGTTTTTGTCTGAAAAGTATTTTATAACTCTATTTATTAAGATATTTATTACATTTATACCTTTTTTTAATATCCCTCCCCAGACTTATATATGGAAAGAAAGAGCCTTTTTTGTGTCATGCACATTATTGCAAGTATATGCACCACGGTTCAACACCATTGTAAGAAAGCCAACATTAATGTTCTAAAATGTCCACACACTCAAAAATCGCAACTGTACTTTGGCTTTAAATAACACCACTCCCAACTTTATAACAGCAGCTTATGTCCTAATAATATGATTAAAATGTCCTTCACACTTACTTCACTAATTTTGTATTCACAAAGCTTCAAAATCCCCACAAAGACGGGGATCCTACAATCATGTGTTCTCTTTCTTACAATTTTGGACACACTTTTGCTTACCTTGCGCATTGACGAGTTCGATCGTTCCTCTCAAACAAATACCATACTTCTCTCTCTATCTTTAACATTAACTCTATGGATAATGAAGAGATGTTCCATAATTTTTATGAAAGTGTTAATAGTTAAAAGACCGAAAGTAATCGAAGAATTTAAATAGTTAGTGTTGTAAATAGTGTTTAAATGAATTGAGAACGTAAGAGACAGTGTTTATTAATTCACCCCACGAATAGAAATTGTATAAATAAATAAGAAAAATATCACAGTATATATCGTGGTTTGTGTATTTATATATATATATATATATATATATATATATATATATATATATATATATATATATATATATATATATATATATATATTAATCAAGATGAAAAATCTAAATAAAACAAACAATAGTAAGTTTTAATGTATATTAGATTCTTACAATCATCTAAATATAGTAGAATTAAAAAAAAGTATAAACTTAAATAATCATAAATAACACATTTTTTTTTTAATTTTTGGTATAAATGTGCCATCTCAAAAAAATTACATCAACTACTATTGTCGAACTTTTATCGATTTATTCCCAAACAGAAATTACAAAATATGTTTGACTTTTAGATACACAGTATTTGGTAATACTTTTCTTGTTACACTGTTATAAATTCAAATAATGATGGCACAGACTTTTTTACTTAACCTACACATCAATTGTTACATTTATTTTTACTTTATTTGCTAATTGTATCAGTTGATTTACCAGGCTGTTCCTTAAGAGTTCCTTCAAGATCAGAAACAGCTGCTGATACTTGGAACAGTCTACCGAATACATCTGACATGTCAGGATCTTGATTACTTATTACAAAATATTCTAAAAACAATTAATAAGACAATATTTTTATAAATTCAATTTTAATCAAAAACTCACCAGGTTTGTCATGTACCAACTTTCTACAATAGATATTTAAAATGGAGATCACGTCATTTTCCTTTTCACACAATTCATAAAACTCTTTGACAAACTCTTCTTTGTTGCATTTAAAATAAAGTATGACTGACGTCCATTTTTCATTTTCTATCAGTCTACATAGGTTCAACAACAAATTTTCAGAACTAACACAACCTACTATTACAGATGATATACCACCATCAGCATCAGTGTCTTCATAGGCACGGGTCAGGGCATGTTTAATAGATAGTACATCAGGTGTTACATCTTTAAACTAAAAAAATAGCATGGAAAAACAGTTTATTTATATGTATAAAAAAATATTTTTGGTAATTCATACTAGACTAGACAGGAAAAAATGATACAATATCAACTATGTTCAAATTATGAATAGTATTAAAAAACTATCATTAGGCAGAACTTTGTATTTATGCAATCTGAAAATGCTGTTGAAATTTGCTCAATTTTTACCTTAAAATACACAGGGCGATCCATTTAAAAAATACTAAGTTTGTGTCCAATCTTAAAAACAGTGCTCTAAAAAAATTTGAATATGCCACTGACTTTTATGTAAAAATATCTATTATAATCTTATACAGGACCTGAGAAATAATAACATCCAAAAGTGAACATTTTTGTTTTCGCCTTGCATTTCAGGAACAAAAGTAGTTGGTATAATTCTGTTTGTGACTTTAAAAGTTTTACAAAAAAGTTATACAGGGTCGCAAAAACCGCATGTCTGTATCTTTAATAGCTGAGATATAGTGCAGTCTCAACGAAATTGAGACACAGTGTACTTTAGGACGTCTGAATTGTTGATCATTTAATATGTTCAGATAGATATTTCATTCATAAGAAAATAAAATAACAAATAAAATCATTCTTGACCTTGCTAACACTTATAGGCCCTTGTAATTTTTCTCAAAGTTTTTATAATACAATATAGCTGTAATTTTGACTTTTGACAATAAGTCAACGATCATGAGACATTCCTTGTGTTGCAAAGTTGTTGTAGCAATTCATCCGATTTTAAAAGCCATCTGTTATTTTTCCAGAATTATGTAGTATGTATTATGTAGAGCATAACATTCCGTACAAATAAAAACTTCAAAATTTCCATTATAAAATGGGTTTGAACGCTGAAAAATATTTTGGTTCGCGAATAACTCGAAAACTACGTAGAATTCGAAATAATGTGCCGGAGCCAAAACTGTAGAGCCCAAAATGAGTACTCACATTTTTGAGAAAGAGAAATAGTGGCTCCGACGAAAAAATGCCTTCAGACCTTTTTTGTAGAAAATTTTGTGCTCTACAATTTTTGTTCTGGTAGCTTTTCGAAGTTCTCTTAGTTTTTGAGTTATTTGTGTTTCAAAATTTTTTGGAATTCCAAGTCCCAAAACCTTCCAGAACCTAGAAAATCAGAAGCGCCCAATTTAATTTCGGGTTTAATCCTATTTTACCTGTACTCTCTTGATTGCAATTAATAGAAATTGAAATGATCCAGAAATTGTAATTTATTTAAACTAATATTTTAAACAGTAATTTATCAAATGATGTTTACAATAAACTAGAATCGTTCAAATTAAATCCATAGGAAACTATTATATTTTGTTATTGGCTTATAAGTTCGAAATTTAACGAAATTTGAATTATAATTAGCTCAAAATAGTAATAAATTATAAAAAGTGTTTTTTCACAACTTTTTATCGACACAATTCTGATTTTAAAACGCAATATTATCTTAAATTATCTTCCCCGACGCCGTTTTAAATAACTTAATATACTTACGTCTGCTGACTTCAAAATATTGTGTAAAGTTGAAATCATTTTATTGCCAGCTTCTACTAACAGTAAAAGCTGAAAATATAATTTATAGAGAGCTTTCCCCAAATCTAATAAATATTGTTCATGATGAAAGTCGGATTGCTGACCGCTCAGTCTTTCTAATTTCAATGTTGTCTTAACAGAATCGCAGTACTAAAACATAAATTAGATCAAATTAATAACTTACACAAATAAAAAAATATTATTAACAAATATTTTCAACAGAAAATCCACACCCACGCATAGGAATTAAATTTCTTCTGGATAATTGCGGCGTTACAATTGGTTATTTTAAAAGATAACTGTCATTGTCATTGTTCTCTGTATGAATTTGATTGTATTGATGTAACTCTGGTAATAAATAGATGAAATAAATAAATATATGTTCTTGATTTTAGGTATACTTAAAAAAATAATAAAAGCGATGCTTTTTTACAGAAATTATGTTAAAAGTTTCCACCTTAACCACCACCACTACTGTTACAAAACCAATTATTGGGACAACCTAAAGAGGCTGAGACAGGCAAATACTCTTCTGGGAAACTATAACCACAGAAGATCTGCTGAATATATGAACCTGAGTAAGAAAAATATACGAATACTAACAGGAGTCCTATCGAGGCACTGTCGTCAACAAACACCTGAAAACACTGGACCTAACAGATAATGCGGCGTGCATATTTTGTTACAAAGAGGTCGAAACCTCTATCCACATTCTCTCAAAGGGTGAAACACTAAGGAACACCAGAGCACTACATCTGGGAGCGCTTAAAATAGAAGACGAATATATCTGGTAATAACAGCCATCCCTCTTTCTAGATTTTTTAAATGAGTGGGATTAACGGATCAGTTGTAAACACTGGGTTCTCCAGTATCGCAGCAAGATATGGGGACACAATAGATCCTTTAGGTCGCAGAGTATACGATACCCCAAAATCCATACATACATACGTGAGCTGTTAATTCATATATTACAGTTGTCAATCTTTCCATATAGGCCGAAATTAAGTCAAAACCTAAAATCAAGAACTAATATTTAAGAAATTAAATATATAAATATACAAAAAGTGAACAATTCAAGAAAAAAATTTAAAATACAATAGGAGATTGAAAATGAACGTATTTAGAAATTGAAATTGAATTAAATACTTTCTCGTTTAATTGCTATTCCTATTAATATTAAAGTTTCTTGTATGACTAAGAGTATTATATAATATATAATTGGTAACTCAAGTTTTAAATATTATCCTTACTTCATATAAAATATGCGAAAAATTTACCTTTTGTACCATCGTATAGTATATGAGGATGGTATATTAATTGTAAATTGTAAAGACGAATCTGATTTCCAGCTAACAGAAAGAAATCTTGAAATTCAAATTTAGAATATAAAATAAATTGTAACTATGTAAATAAATTTTTGAAACTCTTAGGAACTTACATCAAGCAACTATAAATTTGTACAAGAGACATTCCAATTATCCAAATATCTTAAAATAAATCCTAAGGAACATAATCAATGCTGATTTTCACACCAGAAATAGCAATCTTCATCGGAACTTACTAACAGATACTCTTAGGAAGATAATAACAAAGTTTGCTAAGAACTGAGCTGAATGGTTCTTAAACCATGTGAATGTTGAGATTATCGAGTTACTCAGCAACAAAATGAGAGAAAAAGGCTCAAAAGGACGAAGGTTTATGAGCCTGTGAAACTAATGACAACTGTCGAAGAAGTGTACATTCATTTTATAATAAGGTCTGAGGTTTTAATTTAGAATTGGTGGACTTAAGTCTCAAGATTTTGCTCATTTGAATGAAGATGGTATGATCTCAAGAAAATTTAATTGTAAAGGATTTTTTTCAAGAAAAACATTTCATGATGCAATATAATTTCATGGGAGAGCTTAATGTTAAATTTGCAGCTTATTTAGTTAATTCACATATCATATACCATATTACTAGGTTGAGAACCACAGGAATTGTTTCATAAAAAAGGAAATTTCATCTAAAAGCTGACTTATACTTGTTGAAACAGGTCAAACAAGGGATTTCTTTTTTCTTTTTAATGAAAACAATTTTGTGGTATAGATTGAGTTTCTCTATTATTTTAAGTTTAGAAATAATCCACCATCTTTTAAAAATATTCAATTTTACTGTTTAATAATCGTAAATATTATTGCCAAGAGAAACATTTGTATAAGAATGTGTTTATTTTCTGAATTATTGACGGACAATCCTAATTATTATTAAAATTAGTAAACTCACCATACTGGCTTGTTCTCTTTTATCACAGAACGTTTCGAGATGTTCTTGTACCTCCAACATCCCATATTTTAAAGTTTCTATAAATCTAGAATTACTTATAGCAGATGTATTAAACCATATTAAGTTCGTAACCATTACTCGAAATGAGACAATATCTACCATAGACATTAATCTCGAGCTAATCAATTTGATAGTAGGAAGACCGCTAACAGCCGATTGTGACATATACGAGCAAGATTCTTTCGTTATTTCAATTGAAGATGAACAAATATCCTAAAATAAAAAATTGTATTGACTAATGAAACCAACATTACATAGAAAACAATCCTAATAAAAACATTAGATGGGCTTTCTCTACCCAAAAACTATTAATTGAGCTTCACTTTGTGTATGTAATATTCTTGTACAAGCATGACTACGTCTTTGGTTATTTATTTTGAAATAGAATGAAACAATTTAATACATACTGTAAGCAACTTCTGGAACTGATGAAAAAATTGTAAAGCATTAGCAGGTGTTTGTAGCATATTTAACTGAATATAAGAAGTCCAGTTGTCCAAAATGTCACTTTTCGAAATAATCGGTCTCAAATTCATTAAAGATGACAAATTCGGTGATGCGTTGCAAGGAGTTACCTCTCCCAAATCTCCAGTACTGGAACCACTAAAACATATAAAAGTTAAGTTTGGAATAATTTAAATAGTAATTAGATATACAAACCTTGTATCTGATCTTGCACTGGACTGAACCTGAGAGTTATTCTCTCTCAAAGCTAGAGAAGAAGGAGGGAATATAGCGCCATTCTCGATACTATTATCAAATTCTGGAGCGATTGCTATTTCATCTAAAGGTGACTCAGAGCCAACTTCTTCGTCTGATGATTCCTCTGTCAATAAACGCTAAAAATAATTTTATGAAAAAAAATATGATAAATTAACCTGAAGGAATTTTATAGAAACAAACATATATTATTAAGCAACAGGAGAAGGATTATTTCACATTTAAATGTTTTAAATTTCTACCAGAAATTTGATTTATTGACCTATAAACAGCATTTTTCAAATCTTTTCAAAAATAATATATTTTTGCCATATTATCTGGTCCAATTTATGCTGACAATGAATAAAAATATAACAGAGGATAGAGTATAATAAATATCAAGTTCAATAATGTACTAGTTGAACAAATAAAGTAGATTCTAGTTAGCAGTTATAATAATCAAATGTTAAAATCTTGGAAAATGATATAAAGAAGTCAAAACAGCATTTTTTTATAGGAAGCAAAAATTCTATATTTATAATATTGACAATTTTCATTATTAGAGCTGTCACAATACCCTAGTTAGGTTAAAATATATAAGTTTCACTTAGACTATAAAAGTCTTTTCTTGTTTAATAAATTATAGTACAAGCAATTTATATGAATGTAGAATTGAAAACAGAAGATACACAACACATTAAACGATATACACGAAGCTTTTGGATTCAACTAATAGCACAAAATTGGATATGAGCTTTGACACAAATAAAACAGAAAGACAATGGAATTCACATTGCAGTAGTTGATTTAGAGAAAACATTTGAATAATGG
The DNA here is from genome assembly GCF_026230105.1 of Diorhabda sublineata. Taxonomy (NCBI): domain Eukaryota; kingdom Metazoa; phylum Arthropoda; class Insecta; order Coleoptera; family Chrysomelidae; genus Diorhabda; species Diorhabda sublineata. The sequence continues at coordinate 8,284,635 of NC_079477.1, read as the reverse complement.
GAAATAGAAAGGTTTCTATTAATCATAGATGAAATATCTAAACAAGTGAAAAAGAAGAAAAGATAACACATATAGGATACAAAAAACTGAGACCAATTTACACAAACTAACTAATGTATGTGGTCGACCTAGAAATATTTATTAACACAAAGGAAGAGCTACAAGACAGAATAGAAAAGTGGAGTGATGAAAGGAAACAATACGGACGGGGGATAAACAAACAAAAGATAAAAATAATGAAAATATTAAACATACTAGAATGAAAATGGAATACGGAAATATCAGAGAACAGAAAAGATGAATGAACTAGGAATAGGATAAACAAGAAGCGAAGGATAGAACCAAATGGAGAAGAAATATTACATCAATACCTAAGGTAGGAGAGGTAGTGAATAAATTACAACATTTTTTGAAAAAAGTAATTAGTAACTTAAATACCTTCAAAAACAAGTGAATGTTGTAACTTTACCTTACTACCTACTCCCATATTATTTTGTATTGCTTTCGAATTATAGTTTTTTTTATATTTACTACCGTTGTATATGGTCACCCTCTTAGTTATACACAATGAACAATTAATACACCTCTTTTATCAAAGACAAGTTGGAACACCTAAACTATCCATACTTCCTTCTAATTGAGTTTTTACACTATTGAAATCTGTTTTCCTACTCCGTTTCATCGATTTCCGTCCTATCGGTATGGTATATTTTTATGTGTTTATACAATACGTCACTTCAAAGTAGTTTAGTCTAACTATTAACTATTAACTAAAGACTAGTATTCAATTCCTCTTTTCTAAGACTAACTGAACACTCAAAGTAACAGTTTATAACATAACCTAGATACTTTTTCAACGCACTTTATACAGCTCTTTAATTAGAATCATATCAGCATTTGAATGTAATTTATTAAATCAACAATGAAAATATAGAAAGATGATTCGAACATTTTATTTGGTATATGATTTCTTTTCAATTCTACAAGTAAATCGAGGAAAATAGCAATGATATTTCAATAATAAAACTGGTATTGGATATAGAAATAGCACTAATTGAAAACCTTTTAAAAAAGTTCTAATTTTGATTGATGTTGCAGCACATTTAAAGCTTAAAACGACAAACAGTTAGTATCTACTTATTCTTTTATGCACTATTTGTAAGTTGGACCAACATTTGCAAGCTATACATAAAAACGTCAACTCACATTATGGTCAAAAGGGCAGACGTGTACCTTTCTTACTGTTAGTACTGGCGTTTTTTCACTAACACTGTCTTCCAGTTGCTTTAGATTAGATTGATCATCTTCACCTTGGCTAAGTGGTCTTCTTCTCACTCCCCAGTTAAAGTTATCTGTACTTTCACCCTAAAAACAATTCATTACAGAAAAATATTAGCGAAAATCTGTACGATTAGTACCTCAATACTTTCGCTTTCGTATTCTAAAAAGTCAAAATCTTTGAAAACTCCAAATTCTGTTGCAGCATCATCTCTTCGGGAACCACCGCTCATGTCATTATTACCGGCTGAAACTTCTTCGGTACTCGATGCCATACTCGATTGCCTTTCAATAATATCGGAAGTTTGACTGAAAATAACCTAAAACACAAATATCAATTAATCAAAATGTTTTGATCGATATAAATTGTCTTACAGATGGACTTTTTGGTAATCCAACCCGTTGACCACATGTTGTTAGAAGATTTACCAAGCATTCTCTCACTCTACCCTGCAAAAAAGAATTATTTGTTGTTAATAGTTTCCTTTAATAGCATTTTAGGTTATGTATCCGATGATTTATTGATCTAAAAAACAGCGTCCTGAATCATGAGTAACTTTTGCAACTTCAAACCTTTATTTACGTCTTCTGATAGTTTGAGATAAAATATCTAGTAAAGCATCTAAAGTAAAGTGTTTTTGAAGTATCGGCAACAACCTGCGTCGCAACTTCAATCTGGAATAAAAAAAACTAGTGGAGCGTCTTCAGTATGGAGTTCTTGAGGTATCTGCAACAATCCTTGTTGCAACATCAGTTCTTCACTAAGCCCTTTTGATGGTTTGGATAATAAAAGCTAACATCTAAGGTGTAAAGGATTCTTTAAGTATTTGTTAGGTGGTATAGAGTAATTTAGTTTTATTTTTGTGTCACTTTTCAGAGTTAATATATATATATATATATATATATATATATATATATATATAAAGATTCATTTTAGGTTATTTTAATGTATCTTTATTTATCTAGATGTATTCAAATAATTTCACCTGCGACATCCACGGTCTCTTCCATCCTGAAGGAGGGGAAGTATCAGCTGGACTAATAGAACATGACCTTCTTGGGGTTGAAGAGATTTTGGAAGTAGAATGTTCTTCAGATTTACTTAAGAATCTTCTACCAATAACTGGAGTTTGAGACATGTCAAAAGTAAACTCCATTGTTCTTCCTAGAAAAAATAGTTTTTTAACAATTTTTTTATGTATATAAGTTATTGGACAATTAAAAAAATAATATAAAACGCTAACCTGGTAACTCTTTTTTGGAGAAAATACTATCTTCGTTGAAAGAAGGGTGTGGCATTGGTGAACTTTCCCAATGTGAATGGATTGTAATTGGTGGAGCTACTAAAGAACTCGATCTACTCACAACTAATTTTAGAATTTTTAATGATTCTTTCCAATTGGCTCCCTCAATATATTTCACAATAATTTTTAACAAATCGGCATTAACTGGTTGAGCAGCTGCTGAAGCTAAATCCACGTAGTGCAAAATGCAATGTATTATGTTTAAAATGGGCAGCTGCAGGTTATTAGGTCCCTTTTCTAATACTTCTATTAAGAAGGACAGCATGTTCAGACTTAAGTGTGAGTAAGTGTCATGGAGATATTTTACTACGCATTTGGTCCATTGAAAACTTTCTTTGCTGAAAGTTCTTCTGCTGTAGAGATTCATTACGGTACCAAGATTTTCCAATTTCTTACTTTTCTCAATGCTCACCTAAATAATAAATTTAATGTTTTTTTCAACAAAAATAATAGTTTTTAACAAATTATGCTACGTTTTCCAGTTTTGTAAATGTCTATTTTATTGGAGGAGATTTATCATTTTTTCTCTCTATTTACATAAATGCAAAAGACAGTCAGAATTGAAAAACGTATGTTTATGTTTTTTTTAAATTTCTTTTTAATCAAAATTGTAAATGCAGCGAAACATAAAATGGCAGTTTTGTTGATTTATTTCTATTATTTATATTTTATTTTAAAATATTTGGTCGATTTGGACAAGGTAAAATACAACTTGTTAAACAAATTTAAATAATGTTGTCATTTACAGGTCTTTTCAATTAGTGATTCCTGCTCGCCATAAACTAGTTTTTGCATTATAATAAATAATTTATCATAAACCTGTGTCAGGGTAAAAGTAATGATTTTGTAAGAAAATCAAATTACAAAATTTTTGATCATTTTCACAATTTCTCAAAAATTATTGAACAAGTAACTTTCTGATTTATGCAAAATCAAAATGTTTCATCATGTCAACTAAACTGTTTATAAATTTAATATTTCAATATTGTATGGTTTATAAATAGTATTATTCACTCCGAATTTAGTCAGCCTTTGAAAATCATTAGCTGGATGGAAATGTGTCCATTTTACTCCTCTGATAGTATGACTACACAAACACTGTTCTAAATTTTAAGATGACATTATTTTATTCTCAAGTGTGCTGAATTTTATAGAAAACATTTTATTTTTTCTAATAATGTATAATCAACATAAAAATTTTAAGTATAAATATTCAAACTATTCACACTACTATTTAAATAACAGGACAAAAATGTCATTTAAACGTATTTTTAAGATAGATAATTGAAATAAAAATATCATTTATCTGTGGATTAATTCTAGTACAAGTATTAAATAGATTAAAATTGCGATCACTGTTATCTAGTGATATCTGTCTATTAAACATAGACGATCCAAGTTCAAAGAAGAGTTTATATAAATATGAAAAAGAAAAAAAAATACTTTCTTAAAAAGTATAGAGCAGGTATCTTTCTATTTTCTGTGGGATAAAAGTATCACAATATACAAACCAAACCTTTCATGTACTACAGCTGATGGTTAAAAGAAATTATGTTATAATCCCCAGTATTACAGTCATCACTATAGGAGTTACTGAAAATATATAAACTTAATTGTACAAATTAATGTCGTGTTATCTTTTTACTCAAATTCTCATATTACGGATTCCCAGTTATATTAGTGATAATAAATAATGCACTTATCAATCCAGTATGTACCTGTGCAATATTTTCTGCTGCTCTAATACACAATTCATTGGCATCTTCATAATTCAAAAGCATATAAGGTAATAAAGCTATTACATTCATAGGAAAAGCTATACTTTGAGATGGATCCACTACGACAAAGTTTAACAGAGGGGTAAAATGTGATAAAAGCGCAGTCACTGGTTCATATATATTTTGATGTGTACAACCCTGAAAAAACGAATAGAATCGATTAAAAATTAAACAGTTTTATTGAGGCGGAAAAGAATGATAATATATCAATTATTTCACTGTTCCAAGATAAACATATCGTAATTTAATGTTATTTCTCCAAATCAATGGATACTACACACTCTTGTTGATCTAGAACTTTATATAATTTGAAAGTTAATGTTGAATACAGCATATTATCATTTTAAATAAGTAATCAAATCATCAAAATGTTAAAAACTATCTCACTAAACTACAATCTAAAACATCTAAAAATAAAAGATGTAATATTGTACATAAGATTTATTGTAATAACTGTATTGCTGTTAGGAAATAGATTAAGAAATTATCAATACGATAAAAAATATAAAACAGGAAACTGTTGGTATACATAATATAGAAAGATTTACAAACCTTTAATAGCAGAGCATGTACCCCTGGGAATGAATTCCAACGTAACTGTAATTGCAGTTTTTCAACTTTATCCCTTGCATCGGGTCTATCTAATGGTAACCTATGCATAACGCTAGCTAACAGTCGGACGGCCAAAAGAAACTCGTGTTCGTAATCGGACTCTAATAGAGAGACTGCTAACCAAAAAAGTTGCGCCAGTATTGTAAGTTTGTCATCTTGTGTAGCTGTATCTCCCAACATCTTTAAACTCTGAGCCGATCGAGATCTGGAAAGATTGTTAGGAGAGAATTTCCTAAAAATTAACGTGTAAGGCTTAACTATACAATTTTTAATGGGGTTTCAAAACTGAATATTGACTATAAAACTAATTCGATCGAAACAAACTCACTTACCTATGGTCTAAATCATTGCTATGTCGATTTCTCTCTTTAACGTCCGTAGTAGATTGTGTATTCTTCCTAAAACCGTATGAGACTGAATAACTAGTACTCCTCGCATGTCCTATAATCGGAGAATAGAAAACAGGAGTCGCAGCCAAATTAATTGGAGAACCTTCTGCGTTCCTCCTTACAGGCATCGCTTCTTTGTTGTTTAAATTAGGGGTCGATTTGAAGAAATCTTTCATAAAATCTAAGGGACGAAAATCTGATTCCAGAGATTCGACGGCCGCTTCAAGTGTAAGCAAAAGTTCCGTTACATAACCTATAAAAAATAAAATTTAAATCATGAGTGTATATAATTGATAGTAGAAAACAATAATTTGTAACAATTTTTGAGGTTTTATTTTTTATGAAATTTCACTTTTTATGAAGTAGAATTAAAAATTCGTTGTGCTTGAGGAATAATAGTTTGAAATTTATCTTCGAACACCAGATTAGTTTGTAATTGTATAAATGCAATGTTATGGAGTTTACAAAAAGTACTTTTTTCCACTAATATTCATCCAGCTAAACACTGGAAGTCACTTGTTGGATGGAAAGCTGACAATTCTACACCAACAACAATACGATTAACTGAAACTAGCTTAGACAGTTAGAGATTAATTTATACCACTACTAAGTGAAGATAGATGCTCAATTTTATATTTTCTAAGAATATATATTTTATTTTTATTAAATCCTAAGATAGATTATCGTGTGATAGCTGTTCGGGGGTCATGACATATCCCTTTCTATCTTTCATTGGCTGTTTTATTCCTTCCTATTTTATCCCCTTTATCCCCCTTTCACATTTTGAATTCATCTTTCTCTTGGTTTTTCTCTATAATTTTTACCTGCTATTTTAGATTCGATCGTTTTTTTCCTTAATTGTACTTCATATATGTTATCTCTAACTGGTTTTATTTTTTTGTGATTTTTTATTTTCCTGAGAAATCTCATTTCCATTGCATTAATACGGTCTACTTGAATTTGATTTAATGTCTCAAATCTATACATGGTAAGCTTCACTATTTTTTTCACAATTTCTTATTTCTTAGACCTTTTGATATATTAATGCATCTAAATGTTCTTGATTTAAGGTCTCTTCTGTTTTAAAATTAGTTTTTTTATGGTTTTTAAAAGAAAGATAAATTTTGACGTTTCGACTTTTCTTTAAGTCTATATCAAAATATGATATTGACCAATTTGTTTCTTTATATTGAATATCAAAATATTGGTCTCAGTTAAGCGACTTAATATGTCAGATAACATATAAGAAGAATTCTAATTCCTCACTGTGTTATATAACTATAGTTGTACACTGGATCACATTAAATAATTGTTATTCTTTGAAGGTAAGCTTACCTTGCATATCTTGACCTTGCTCAGCTACAGTCTTAACTAACGACTTAATATGTCAGATATCATATAAGAAAACAATTCTAATTCCTCATTGTATTATATAACTATAGTTGTACAGTGGATCACATTAAATTATTGTTACTCTTCGAAAGTAAGCGCTTGCATATCTTAACCTTGCTCAACTACAGTCTCAATTAAAGACTTAACATGTCAGATAACATATAAGAAGAAAATTCTAATTCTTCACTATATTATATAACTATAGTTGTACATTGGATCACATTAAATAGATTGGTTATTATTCTTTGAACGTACGCTTACCTTGCGTATCTTCACCTTGCTCAGCTACAGTTTCAACTAAACAACTTAATATGTCAGATAACATAAGAAGAAAATTCCAATTCCTCACTATCTTATATAACTATATTATATATTGGATCACATTAAATTGATTAGTTGTTATTCTTAGAACATGAGCTTACCTTGCATATCTTCACCTTGCTCAGCTACAGTCTCGACTAAACGACTTAATATGTCAGATAACATTCTTGAAGTAATAGGAACCCGCAAAGCCCTGAAAATTTGTAGAGATCTTCCAGCATAATGTCTTGACGAACAGCTTAATCCTAACTGTAATGCTGTTTGAGCCCATCTTTCATTAATATGTGCGTTCGGTAAAGATTCTCTAAAAACTTTGAGCACATATTGCATGAAAATATCAATTTGTTCGACGCTTTTTATTGACCAAACTTTCGCTGTTATATCTTCGTAATTCCAGAGAGGAGAGTTTTGACGGGACGCTAGAAACTGTATGAGAGACTTTATTATCACAGACACAGTTAGTTCTACTTTTGTCATAGGAACCGGTTCGACATTTTCTGGTACTACCACTACTTGCGGTATTGAAATGTCTTTTTCTTCAACTAAAAATATGAATTATTTGAAAAGAGAAAAAAATAATCAAGCATACTAAAAACTTACGAATTTCTTCAGTTTTTATGTTGGTAGCTGCTTGAGACATTGATTTATTAGTAGCCTCAATATTATTACCATGACCAATTTGATGTAATAAAAATTCGTTAATGGTAGGATTTGACTCTATAACAAAAAAATATATATAAACCATAAACAACGCAGATGAACTTTTTAAGCAAGCAGAAAATTAGCAGGGAATATTAAATATCACAAGTTATCGACCAAACAAGAAATGAAATCAAAGATATTCCAGTAGAATTAATAAAAAAGCATATAAGTTCTCAATAGAAAAATTTTGTCAATTACGATTGAGTAGATGAAAGAAAAACTATAGAATAGTGAACACATAATCACATTACTGAATGTTACAAATGAAATTAAAGCTGGACTTATTCTAGAAAGACTAAAAGAAAAACTAAAAGGTGAATAATAAATAAACGAAGCTAGCTAGATATAGAACTAGACATTTCTTGGAGTATCTGGTTTAATTTAATTCGTAGATAATTTGTTTTGATAAACAATAAATCATTAAAAATAATTTTAGTGCAGGTTTACCAGTGAAAGTATGTTCAACAACATTATTCAAAGTGGGCGTTGTTAATCCCAACTCCAATTGTTTCGTCTTACAATTTAGTAAAATGTGCGCAACTGTGAGATGGTCATTATGAACCGCCAAAACGATTAACAGATTCAACAACAGCTGTTTGCAATGTTGATGAACCAAAGGGCGAGTGTGATCTAGACCCAAGAATAAGATGTGAAGCATCAATGGTACGTGGACAGTCCAATCTAACTCTATTCCATCTACAACTATGTCGCAGAGCAGCATCACTCCCACGTTGCACCTATAATAATACATTTTAATACATATTATATATAAATATAACCAAAAAAAATGTTTTTCATTATATTTTGTTATTACCTATGAAATCCAGAAATTGGTTGTGAACTATCAGGTAAATATTCTGTTAAAGGTGCAAAGTATCCACCGAATTCTGGCATAGGTAAAGGGTGAGGCTGAGAAACTGACATATTGGTTTTGTCTCGAAGTAAAACATCTTCTTCTATAGCTACCTAAAAAAGTTTATTAAATGTTGTTACTTGTGTTTGATTTCTTTATGCTTTTTTATGCCCTTAAAAATAAAATGTATCATAATTGTATAAAGTTAAATTGTATTAAAGTTTTTTTTTTTTATTTCTAATCATCTTTGAAATACGTAAAAAAGTTTCAATTAAGAATTATAATTTTTATAAAACAATATTTATGTCAATAATAGAAATATATATTAAAAACTATTTGAGGGTCCAAAATTCTCAGAGAATTAACACATATCAACAAGTTTCTTGGCCCTTTTTTGAATGCTTTTGATGTTAAAGTAACTGATGGTTTGATGTTACTATTTTATTCCTCTTTAATTTTTTGCAGTTTTGATGATGAGTGTCCCACAACGAATTTCTTGAACCAAACAAGAAACTTCCATAGATATTAGACAAGTGAAATAATTGGTTTTCCTATATTGTAGTATGTTATAGCAAGCGGTTTTATCTTGTCTATTCCATTTGTCTATTTATAACATATTTTCATTTGGACACTGTAATAAACATTATGCTGGTTATGCTATTTTATATAAAATCTATAAAATTGTTGTGACATGCTTCTATATTGCAATGTTTCAGATTATAGTTCCTAATAATTCAATTCAAAGCTGGTATTCGTTATTGGCTATGATCATACATCCTTTATTCAACAAGGAGTCAATTACACCAATAACCGAGCTCAACATGTAGTTAAGGGTTGTTCATCATATAATTTTTGTATCGTTTAGGCAAACACAGCTTGGAAAGCCAACGGGAAGGAATTATAGTTTCATGCACAGATATTTCTCCTAAAAATTAGATATTCCTGTTGGTTTTGTAAGCCATATCCAATGAGGGTACCTTTTTGGACAAACAACTATGATGGTACAACTCTTTTTTAGCACATAGAGTTATTATAACCGAATAAAAATAAAACAGAATTATCTACATGTCCGCGAATTATTACTGAGTAGTAGGGGAGAACTACAATTTAGAAATTTAGGTAATTATGCAATACTGTCAAAAGTTCCTAAAATTTATTTCACGAACTATATATGGGGTAAAATATTTTAAATGGAGATCGAGTCAAGGTGATCTGGAAAATCTCTTTAGGCCTGTAAACGTATTAATTTCCATTGCATACATAATTAAATGTACACGAAATTTTTGTTATAAAAATCTTTTTTATGTTCGAACCTCTTCTAGGGAGCTTATCATTTCCTCCTGACACTTTTTCTCTGGACGGGTCATTGCAAAGTCTGAGAATATATTCGATCCAGAATCAGACTTCATTATTGATGTTTTTGATGGATCTTCTCCACTGTGTCGTTTTGTATGTATAGTGCCTTTCTCTATACCTTAAAAACAATTAATACTTGTTATTTTTTAAAAAGGGAAAGTTATCAAAACCAAAGATTTACTTAGATCATTTCTACAGCTAGAATCGGTCTGTCCTGCTACCCCATTAGCTCCATCTGAATGACTAGAGGCTTTCCTCATTACAGTCAGTCTATAAAATGGGGGCGTCTCCGTTCGTTCTATCAAACAATTGAGTGTTTCGACTGTTTGTAATTCTATCATCATCTCATCCAACAATCTTGCAGACTGTACTCTTGCCAAGTACAGTACTACCCTTTTAGCCTAAAATAAATAATAAAAAATGAAAGTCAATCGACGTATAAAGTTTTAACAGCCTATGTATATCATATATTAATAGAATAATACTAGAAAAAAACATTTAGGTTCCATTGAAAACTTACAAATGGTAAGAGTTCGCAAGGAGCCATTCCTGAGACTATAATGAGGTAGCGAATAATAACTTTCATGTTATTGGGCCATGAAGTACAAAGGGTCGCCCAAGTTTCTTCTATTTCTTTTGGGTGGTTATCTCCAAACTGGAATAATACAATTACAGTAATAGGTAATTTAAATATATTGAATTTTAATCTATTATTGGCAATACCTTAGCTGTGATGTAGAAGATATTGTTGAGGACCATCTCGGTAGCTTCTGCGGATCCCCAACCCTCTTTTCTCTCAGCGTTCAATTCTCCGGTATAAAACTGAACAGCATGGAAAATAAAAAATATTATATTTTAATTTATAGAGCATTGTAGTTTAGATTCACATCACCTATCTCGAAATATTTCATGCTTAGTTTACCTGGTACATGTGAGTATTAGTTGGAGGTATATTTGGATCAACCAATTCCATATTATGTAGCCATGGCAATAAATATTGTAATAACAATTGTCGCACCTCAGGACGAGCTGTTTGAAATCTATACGTAATTTCTGAAATTAACAAAGTAGCGATAAAATCGCTTTTTAAACTAATAATTATAAAAATCCTTGAAACCCTTTCACAAATGTTAAATTTGACTATTTTTGGTCCGTTTGTTAATTAATTGAATGGATTTATTTAAATAATCACTTTTTATTCTATTCTTTCATTCAAAGATTTCTTTATTCCTTTGTAAAATCGTGTTCATATATCACAATTTAGCTACAAAAAAATATTTATAATTTGAAATTTCATCTATTACCTGAAAACATAGGCATGGTTAATTCTGGATGGAGTAAAGCTAATTGTCGGGATAAATGAATTTGTGATCTACAATATGTTGTAGCTAAAATTACATCCAAGGTGCTCCTTCCCTTATCACCTTCCGCTGAAAATAATTAAAAGTGTTCACAAAAGGTTCAAAATTCAAAGTAATGGTATACAACTCAGGTATATTTAAAACAAACTGGCAACGTTGTATAACGCTGGACAAGCAGTAATGAGAGTAGAGTTGGGATAACTAGTATAAATATGCTTTATATTTTCAACAGAAAAAATATACAAATTGATAGGTTTACGTTCTCAGAGACATTTATTATTATGATTAAGGTCAAATTAATGTTTAACTATATCATTTAAAATTTTAAGAATGGGTTTAATAAACAAAAATTCACGGTTACTACGGTTTTACATAAGTAATATCAAGTTAATTTGAATACGCGCTGGCCTGTCAGAGCAAGGTAAATAATCCATATCTCGACCACTTTTGAGGGTCTGTACCTTCGAAGTTCTTCTAATACTAATAATCAAGTTTTATATCACAAAATGCAAATTTCGATTTTGATTAAATGATTTTCCTCATATTTTGTTACCCATACATCATTTTTATCAACATAATTTTATTAAATGTTTATTTAATACTTATTTGGAAATGTCGTTATTCAAGTTACCGATATGACGATACGACATAAATATTATACCCACCTCTACACACGCTAATAGAGATTAAAATAAAATTTCCTGAAAACTGCATAAAACCAATATAAAAAGCCGAATATGTTTTTAGACGAGTAATATTTACAATATATTTAAGTGTTGGACATAAAAAGGACGAAATCTCGTAAAAAACTAGGTATTTCAATTTTACTGATGTAAGTGGACTAATATATATTTGCAAGTACTATATATGGTAGTTATAAATTGATATATAATTATTGGATTAAACAAGTAAAAAAGTCGTCGCCCTCTCGTCGCATTTTTTACTTAGAGACTAAGTTTTCCAGGTTCCAGCGAACTAATACAAAAAATGCAGAACCTTATCTTATATATGTAGATGTATGGGATGATTTCTTAGACTTTTTTTTTAGAGAAAGATAAAAATTTGACGTTTCTCTGTCTGTTGGTCTTTAAAAAAAAACTAATAATTCCCAAAATTTCCTTCGTTTTGGTATGTCTATAGCTATACAGGAATTAACCGCAAAAAAACGAGCTCCGCTACAAACAGACGGACGGACAAAACGCCAGTAATAGTGTGAAAAATTCGAAAAAAATTTTTTTCTAAGACGAAATTTTATAGCTTATATTAGTCTTAGACAACAATCGAAAACAACCTAGAGTATTTGGTTACTAAAAATAAATAATGGCAACATTGTAAAGATCCTAATTTTTCTCCAGATTCGACAAAATTTACAAAAAACAGTTTTTCATAATAGAAAGTACTCTCTCCTTTTTCTTTATATAAATTTTTCATAAGCCGACAATGTAGAAATGTTATTGACGAAAAGATAAGTATGGGTTTAGTAGACATAGTTACGGCATCTGTGGTTACGGCGACAAGCGAACAAACACGATGGTTGAGAACCAGGAGTAGTCGAGAGAATTTTCGGTTATTCGATGATGGAAAAGTAACCAATGTGTGGAATATTTAGACTATTGGCATTACCGAATGTGTTTATTGTGGTGCATTTAATAAAAATATTTAGGTTATAGATCTTATTCACTCATCTAAACCAATTTTTTTACAGTATTCGGTGTAATGTTTTACTTGGGTGACATATAAAATAGATATGGACGACTGTGAGTATACTTCTGCATTTTGTATAGAATGTTTTTTTAACCGCACTTTGCCATTGATTGTTATGAAGGTAGATGTTATTTACTATACTGAAATTTCACATTTAATCAATGATTTATGTATTAAATAAAATTAATAACCCTTTTACTTTATAAATAAGGTTAACTATACCAAGCACAATAAATTAATGAGAGAAAATTTCGTTGTTTACAGCTATAAAGAGTATAAAGAAAATGTAAACATTCAGAATTATAATAAAAAGAAAGATTTTATGATCAGCAATTGATATAAAAATATTTGCCACATATTTTGTGTTATCAAATGTTTATTAAATTTGAAGTTATTATTGCATTATAATTATTCTGATTTTCTTGAAAAGATAAGTTTTCATAAATTTGACATAGAATAGGTATGATAGAAAAATGTTTTATTTTAAATAAAATTGTAATACAAAAGAAAAATGTTCACTAGAAGATTTCGGTTGTGATTGTTTTATTCAAATTTCTTGATTAATGAAAAGTTTCATAGGTGTATAACAATCCACTCTCACTATTTTAGTGTATTATTTTTATACCTCTCATAACAAGATTTTTGTAATATGAATAAAATAATGTGCGAGATAAATATTACAGGTTTAGAGGAAATTATAGAAATAAAGGAAGAATCTCTTGAAGATAATGTTGAAATAGATGATGTTTTTGAGGAGGATTATCAACCAGTTACAGTTTTACACCCTAAACAAACAAACACTGTTAATTTGCCATTTAATAACTTTAAACAAAAACCAATAATTTCACAAACAAAGCCACCAATTTCACAACCAAAACCATCAGTAACTTTACCAGAAATTAAATGTATGGTAGAAGGATGTCCGACAAAAGGAAGAAGTGCAGATTTAAATTATTTCTGGTAAGCAATTTTCATAAAGTAATAACTATTCAGTAAATGAATGTTTTAGAGCTCAAATTATATAAAAAAGACCATAGACCTGTATAGGGTCGTGCAAGTGAAACTACACTTGATTTCTGTCTTAATGAAATCATAGACAAGTTTTCTGATTAATATTGATTCTGATATCTGAAACTTATATTTGACATGTTATGATGAATATAGTTTTGCATTTTGTTATGGCTTCATATTTTTTAAGGTTTCAAACCCCCGTTCTTTATTTCTTTTATGAATAATACTTAAATTTGATTATCCAAATAAATAGGTATTCCAAATTAATAATGCTACACAGCCCTAAAAACTTGATGAGCTAAACAGATTACATAAGTTAGCAACATATTTCAAGAGAACTTATTTTTCCAGAAATTGATGGATTATATATTTAGATTCATGATTATTATAGACATATCTTTTGTTACTCAATATAATAATATTTTATTTATAGTTTAACAGAACAGAGATTTGATTCTTGGCTAAAAGCTCTAGAAGAAGATCCTTCTACAATCAAATTGGATCCTGCTATTCCATACAAGTATCTTGTGTGTCAAAGACATTTTCGACAATGTGATTTTAGAGGAAGGCTACAAAAAATAAATGATGATGCTGTTCCTTCACTCAATATACCTGGTAAAGCTGCAATGTAAGTAACTCTATCACTTTTTTAGTATAAGTTTCTTTAATATAATGTAAAACAACTCATTATGATTTAGTAGTTTCATTTAAAATGTTTATGAACTACATTTATATTTTTGATAGTTTCAAGTTGAACTTATATTAACTTTTGTCTTTTCCAAAGAAATTCATTCTCACTGGTTTGGGTTTTTACGTGTTTTATTCTTTTTTGAAAATTTTGAGAAATTGTTTAGTGATGTGTTTTGGGAAAAAAATAATAATTGAAATAAAACAGTTCCAGTGATGTCTAATTTTGTACAAATATATTTGTTGCTATTTTTACACAATAGGGAAAAACCTAAAACCATTTATAAATTAATTAAATCATTAAAAACTTCTTTACTCTTTTTAAATGCTAAGTTTGTATTTCAAAAGTCAAAACTTAGATATTGTTTACAGAGTAAAAGTAGCGCCACATGAGATCTCAATAATTGAAGACATACTTGAACTAGATGAACAATCCCAAGGAGTATGTTTCACTGTTTATAAAAAACTTGAACCCACTGACATACCTCCAGGCAAAAATAAACTGCAGCAATCAGCTCTGCTATGCGGTATTTCATATCATACCATGAAAAAAATAATAAAATCACGAGAAGAAGGGAAAACAAAAAAGAAATCTTTGGTAACTGCCATTTTACAAATCGAAAAACTAAGTGGACGTGTCGTACCTACTTTAGATTTTTATTATAAACAATTGCGTAGTAATTACCCAGGTATAAGGTGTTCCAAAAAAGAACTACTGCATTGGTTAAAGGTGATTGGAGTCACTTTTAAGAAAAATGCGGCGGAAACTGTTTCAGGGGTAAGAATATTTGAACATTATTTAATTTGATGAAAATTATTTCCACCTCTCTTATCATTCTACTAAATTCACATAAAACTCTTACTACTATTTTCAGAAAAAAGATACTATCATTATTCTGTCAGATGATGAAGTAGAAACAGTGGAAAATTCTAACCTAGATTTGATCAGCACTGAACCTTCAATTGGAAGAGAAGAAGTTGAAGTAAATGCCACAGAGAAAATTGAAGAGTCTGAAATTGAGAAATTAATTGTTGATGAGGACATACTAGAACAAGAGAAAAATGTACAACCATTGTTTGTAACTGTAAAAGAAGCGAATCTATTAAATGTACTATCGGAAATATATGAACCTTTCAAAATTGAAGGCAATATACCTTCATTGGATTATTATTACGTAAAAGTATTAGAAAAAACAAATGAATTCTTTAGCAAAGACACATTGAAACATTGGTTAGAGCAGCTTGACATAAAATATAAAGAAAATGAAAATGTTGAATCAAAACTAAAAGAAGAAATAGAAACACCTATAGAGAAACATCTGAAGATAGAATTAGATGTATCTGACACTTTGATTGAGCCTAAAAAGGAGCCTGAAACAGATGAAAATATGGAAATTGAAAACTTAATCGTCGATCAGGAAACATTAGACCAAGAAAAAAATGTGCTACCATTGTTTATCACAATAAAAGAAGTAAATCTCTTACATCTACTTCCAAAAATATACGAACCGTTTAGATTTGAAGACAAAATACCTTCCCTCAAGTATTATAATGCAACAGTCTCAGAAATAACGAAAGAAGTTTTTAACAAAGAAACTGTGAAGACTTGGTTAGATCAATTGAATATCAAATATGAAGATGAACAAGTTCAAACAAATGAAATGCCGTTAGCAGCTAAATCGGCATTACATACTATATATAATTTTTTTTATAAAAAAAATGTTCAAACTAATCTACCTTCTCTTGAACGTATCTATGACAATTTACAGAAATTGGTAGGAAGGGATGGCCTTAAGTTTTCAAAAGAAACTTTAGTGCGATGGTTACAATCACTTTCTTTAAAATTCAAAATTAACCAAGA
Source organism: Diorhabda sublineata (assembly GCF_026230105.1). Lineage (NCBI taxonomy): Eukaryota > Metazoa > Arthropoda > Insecta > Coleoptera > Chrysomelidae > Diorhabda > Diorhabda sublineata. The sequence goes on along the minus strand of NC_079477.1, from coordinate 8,268,026 downwards.
GATAATTTCCCCGCCCTCTTTGGCATACTTTGAAAGTCAATTAATATTGAGAGAACATCATTATTCTAAAGAAACGCTCTCTACTTGGTTGAAACATTTAAAAATTCATTTTAAAGAAGAGGATTCTATAGAAACACTGGAAGAGCCTAAATATTTATCAGCCGAATTACAAAATTTATTAGTGCAATCAAATAAAGAATTTTATAAAGCAAGTTCAACGTCAGGGGTCGATTCTACGATTGTACAATTACTCACAGACATAGAAAGTAGCTTCCACAATTTAAATATGACAGCAACTGTAGACAATTATCACCAAACGCTTATTAGTGATGCAGGTATTACTTGCTCAAAAAATAATCTTATCAATTGGTTGAACATACTTGGTATAGAATATTCTTGGAATGACAAAAATTGTTCGAAACCATTGGATAATAAACCAACCTTAGACTATTTTTTCACAATGTTGAGTCGAACATTTGCAAAACAATATACAAAAGAAAATATCAGGTATTGGTTAAATCTATTGAAAATTGAATTTAAAGAAGAGCCAACTTTACTACCGATTGAACATCATACAGCGATTTTACCTTCTTATGTAGCTTCAAAATTGAAAACAATTAATAGGGAATTTTATTCAAATAACAAACAACCATGTTTGGACAATGAAAGTATAGGTATTATCAACAGCATTGTAGAAAAATCAGGTGTGCAGACACCATCTTTACAACATATATATGAAGAACTAAAAAATAAATATATAACAAAAGGAACTTTAAAAGATTATTTAACATCAAACAATATAAGATTTACTATGAAAAATTATCAGTATTCTTCATTGGTGTGTGATATAACAACTGCAATTAAAAATAAATGTCGGATACCTAATTTAGATTACTTTTATGTAAATATAACTTCGTCAACGAATATTACCTGTTCAAGAAAACAACTCCAAAAATGGCTAGATTCAATAGGCATCTTATATTATCCTAGCACTATTGAAGATGGGCAATTTGTCACAAACGAAGTTGATTTAACACCACAGATGACTAGTTATTTGTTAAAACTCGATAGAGATTATATTCAGTCATCTAGTGTTTGTATAACCAACATCTTGAGATGTATCAGTAATAAATTTATTGAAAAGGGTGAAACTCCTACATTGAATTTTATATACAATTATCTACAATCTTACAGATTATTTTTTAACGAAAATCCTTCATATTATTCAAAAGATGTCCTTAGGCACTGGTTGAATGTCCTTAAAATTGAATTTTGTGACGACAACTCAACATGTGCAGAGCAAAGTAATACGAGCATTCCAACATTGAAGGAATTTCATGAAAAATACACAGAATTAACGGGTAATACTTGTCAAGAAAATCAAATTGCTGTTTGGCTTAATACCCTTGGTGTAAAATTTAAAACAAATAGTCAGAATGTGTCGAAAGCAACAACGCCCTACGTAGAACTAACCGAAAAAATTGCTGATGTACTGAAAAGAGCAAAACGAGAAATTCTACTTAATAATCTTAAATTTCAGCTGAAAGGAATAGAATGGTCATTTATGTTACAAAATCAAAAACCTGAGTACAGTCACCTTGTACGCATCATAGAGTCATTCAATGTTTTTGATCAGTTTAAATGTCCGATTAAAAGAAAAAAAGTTTATAAGGATTGGTTGCAGGAAATGGGAATCCAATATCATGATGATAAAGAAAAAACGGTTATAGACCCTACATCAAAAATTACTGGAATACCTACAGAAATTACAATACCCTCAATGTTGGATTCCCCACAAGAAAACATTTTTAAAAATCCAGATATTGTATTGGTAAAATGGTCTGATTTACCAAAAATTACCTTACCCACTACAACTAATTTTCCAGAAATAGTTATATCAGATGTGAGATCTTTAAATTCAAGTTGCAATTCGCCAATAATTGAACAACCCAATTCAGTACCTCTTAATGTAACATCTCAAAATAATTCTGAAAATATAATCGCAAGTACAAGCAAAGAAACGTTACCTGAAACACAGGAGTCTTTTAAACCTCGAACAAATTTTGTAGATGAAAGCTTTTTCAGAAACATTGAACTCGAATTTAGTAGCAAAGGTAAAACTCCATCTCTGGAATATATTCAATATGTGTTGAAAGAAAATGGTTTATGTTTTGGAGAATCGACTCTTAAAAAACTATTAAATAGTATGGATATAAAATTCATTGATGAAAAGACAAACGTTGATAGCAGGAGCAACATTACTGTAAAAAAGGAAATGGAAGAATATCCAGTTAAACGACCAGAAGATAACTGGAAATCACAATACACAAACGTTGAACTGAATACTGAAACGACAACTGAAGAAAATGAATCAATTGTAGAAAAATCTATAAATGATATGGATAATACTATATCAGGCACTAATGAAACTACAAATAAGAAACGTAAAGGCGAAATTGACATTCTAAATCCGAAGAAGGCAAAAGTAAATCCGAAGCATATAAATAAAGGTAAAAAGCAACTAAAAACAACTCCAGCAAACAATTTAAACAGTCTCGCTGAAGATCTTAACGTCATCAACATTAACGAGGATGATGAATCAATTGAAATTAGCAACCATAATAGCAAGTCTGAACAAGATGTAAATATTGAAAAAACTAAAGAAACAAAACAAGAAAAAGAACGTCCAATAGTTAAAGTAGTGGATATAAATAAACTTGTAGAAAATCCAATAGATCATGAAAAAATAATCAAGTCGCCTAGAAAACCAAATCAGTCATACTCAAAGAGCAAAGACGTAAACATTTCTGATCTAGTTGTTAGCATTTTTACAGATGTGGAGCATGAATTTTATCAAAATCGTAAGACACCAGTTTTAGATGATTTTTATCTACGAATATTAGAAAAATGTGGTAGTCAATATGACAGAGAAGCTATTAAAAAATGGTTAAGGAAAATCGGGATCAAATTCAAGGATAAATAGGTGAGTCTTTTCATGCATACATTTTGATAAATTGATTGAAATTTTACATTCACACAACTTTATATCCTATCATTGTTAAAAACGCTTCAGTGATTTATAGACATTTGGATACATTTGATTTTGTTATTTGTTTCATCTATGTAATTACATGCTTGTCGAATATTAAAAGTCATTTATAACATTGGAGGATTCAATTATTACCTCACTTACCCCTCAGTGTATTTTGTGTTAATTATTTTTATATAAATTGCAATCATATAGCAGATTTATTGGAAATAGTCTGTTTTACTTGAACATTTGTATTTCGTTAATAAAAGTATGATTAATTTATTTTATGGATTAAATATCAACATAGATTGCTTCTTGTAAATCTATTTTATGTAACCTCACCATTGTGACATATTTATCATTATTTAGGTTATTGCAAGAGTTGATGCCACATGAATTTTTATCCTTTGTTTGAAACAATCAAATTAATTAACAAAACTCTAACCAATTTAACAATTCTTTCTAGTATATTAAAATAATGTAAAATGTTTATTATATAGATTTGGATAGAGAGGGTTACATTATACAGGAATTCTGGCTTCAAAGAGACGAGATCTTCACCCCTATGGGTTTCTTATCCAAATATTTTTTTGTGTTTGCTTGGAATGGCTACACATTCTTAAACTAGATAAACTGTAGTTTCATCCTCCTCCCCACAGAATCAACAAGTTTTTGCTAGACCTAAACGCATCTTATAAGGAAACTTGTAACGAAGAATAGCTTATTTTGCTTTCCAAGTTCCAAAGAAACTTTATAAGGTGATCTAGCCCAGAAAAGCTTTCCAGTAAGGCTGTATCAATAAAAAGCATTTGTACTCCTTTTCTGACCTTTCTATTTCTTTAGATTGCTATATGAATAGGAACCGAAATTGAAGAGACTCTTTCCTTCTTGCCTATCTCTTTTCTTCTGGGCTCTCATATCAACTTTGATTTGATTAGAAAGTATCTTTTGTTTCGAGGTGCATTTCTCAATTATAATGTGCTACAATTACTATTTATTTTCTCAATTCTATTCAAATATAATAACTAGAACAAATACTTTTTGTTTCAGGAAGTTCAGGCATGAAGAAAGAGTTTGTGATATTTTACTTATTTCATTTATTTTTTTTTTAATAAATTAAAAGTTACCAAATAAGAGTTTTATTCTGTATGATTCTGTATGCTTTTTTTAGTTCCAATATATATATATATATATATATATATATATATATATATATATATATATTCCTTGTTACGACATGGCAATACTTAATAGATCAATATCAAATTTGCATACATTGCATAACCAAAATTTTGGATTCTCAGTTTTTGTTGTTAATAAAGCTTGATTGTATGTAGAATATTTAACATCATTTGTATTTTTATAAAAGAATAATAAAGCAGAAATTTAAATTTAAAAATTTACAGGGTATTTTTAAATTTGAGGCTCCTTTCTTGGTGATTGGATTCCGAGTTTTAGAATTCACTACGAAATCCAAAGATTAGTAACTAATCGAAAATTGTTAATTTTAGATTAGACAATTAATGGGAATATCTGAGTATCTTATCCTCGACCAACTTTCTTACAATTTCACAATTGATACAATTTGATGAATTATCATGACAGATATTGAAAAAAAAATTGAAACAGTAAAAATAAAAAAGCATTTTTGAAATAGAACACAAACACAAACTATTAAATATGTTTCGTACTTCTAGATAGCATTATAAATTATAGCATAATTTATATTATTTTATAAAAAATACTACAAAAAAAATTACTTTAATAAGGCAAAATTAAAACTTCACAATAATGAAATTACCGCTTTAGAGCCTCTAGGCTTTTTGGCCAAGAATATTTCATAGCAATTACATCCCCCAAAGGCTCTAGTGTTTTAATTTGGATTTCTTTAATATAATATTGGAGGATTCTTACTATATATAGACCAGCAATGTTTTGTAAGAAGAGAAAGGGTATGACTTGTGGTTCTAATATTTCAACAATACGCTTGTGAGCATTGAAACATTCTCTTTTAAAGATTACCATAATGGTGTAGCTCTCCATATTAATGCCACCCCAAACCGTTACTTATCTACGACCATATACATACCTTAGTTATATACAGCCATAGTCATATAACTCAATATACATCATTAACTAGGTTGTTCCTTGTAACAATATGAACTCCTGGGCAAAAATAACGCACATCTCATATTTCTCTCGATATTTTTTATTTATTGATAACTTATTGCACGACAAGTAGGACATGGGTCTTGTTTGACAGAGATAGTTGTTATTTAAGTTAACTAGAATGTCATATAATCTTATTTTCATAGTAGTTTGTATTAAAGACTAAAACTGTGTTAACATTTGTTTCAATGCTCGTATGGAATTGGTCCCTATACGTATGAGGTCTATGAATGTCCAATATTACTAAGACATTATTGTCGAACATATAATGCCATAATGCCGTCCCCCAGGTTATTGGCTACTTACATGATGTCAATATCCCTTTATTAGAGTGACCACCTAACCTAACAATCCGAATATGAATCCTATAGAAAATCTATGGGCTATCTCAAAAAGAGGAATCTGTGCCATAGTCCCCCTTTTAATCACAACCAACTCATAGAGGTCTATATTGAAGAATGGGAGAATATACTGCAAGCTTTTGTTGTGGTATTAGGTATTAGGGTTGACTCATATTCATTTATTCTTTTACTAATTTTTTTCTTTTTTTTTTTTTAAATTTTGGAGGTATGATACCTTATCTATGCATTTCTAGCAAAAACAAACTTTTATGGAAAAATAAGGCAAATTAAAGTTATGTTAAGCTCATATTCGACTAATTTGAAGGTGTTCATTATTTCAATGTAAGTTCGTTTCATTTTGTGTTTATATTGTAAATATTTAGATTAATTAAAGTTTTGCGTTAATTTTGTGCAGAAATTTAGAAAGATATCCTGTTATCAAGCAAAATTAGTTGCTCATTTGCTTTAAAATACATGATTAATTTTTGCTAAATATTTGAGTACCCAGATTCATCCACAGCTTACATTGTTTGTATTTTTTGAAACTAATCTTTTTTTTATTAGAACAAATACAATAAATATATTGATATTTTCATTTTGAAACAACTTAACTTTTATTAGAAGAAAAACAAAAATTTGATGACTATGAATTCTAACAAATGAATGTTTCATTTAAAAATAAAAATACCCCATATTTCAATTGAAATATGAAAAAAAATTGTACACCATATCTTTTATTGATAATAATAACTATAAACTCACCTAAGTCGTTTTCGACAAGTGGCCCTATACAACCAAAAAATCTTTTGTCTAATAACTGGAGCAATTGCAAGGCAGTATCTCGCACTTCTTGTCTGGGACACCCGGTATTCATCAAAGTAACATTTATTATCGCTGTATAATGATCGCATGGATATTCCCTAGAATTATACAAATTATTTAAGAAAAACTATCCATGTTTGAATAAACATTTATATATTTAAATAAATGCTACACTTACCTTGCACTGAATATAGTTGCCAATGCTATGAAACAACTATCTGCTACTTTAGAAGTTCCTGTATAACATTTATCTACCACCCAATCCAATAAAGGAGATACATCAGGATTGGATTCTAGTAATAAGATAACAGTTTCTTGTGCTAAACTATACACCTGGAATATAAGATAAAAAAATTGAGTATATGGTAAATAATTGAACATATTGAAATTAAGATTTCACGAATATTGAAATTTGAAAAAAAAAGAAAATATTTCTTACTTTTTCATCTAGACTATTAAGAAGTCCATCAATCCATAAATAATACGGACTTTCTTCGGTAAGGCAATCGAAACAGGGTCCACAACAAAGTAAAGAACTCATAGCTTGTAATGCTATCAATTGTAATTCTTGATGTTTTTTATTATTTACATCTCCTTCCAGGTTAGTCTTTCCAATAGGGAAACCGTATTTTCCAGCCCAATTTCCAAATAAAGTGAATAAACTACATCTTAAATCTCTTTTCACAAGACTTCTACAAGCGTCCACTGAAATAAAGTTAATTGCAGATATATCATCAATTTGTCAAGATTAGTAATATAAATTCAATACATACACTATAGAATAATGAAATAAATTACGAGGATAGATAAACAACAAGTAATAAAGGTTTTAAATCAAGTATACTTGATGAAAGTAAGAAGATAAAGAGAAGCAAAATACCTCAATTAAAAAGCACCATGAAGTTAACTTTGAGCAATAAAACATCCAGAAACAAAAGAAAATAGTGAAACCTTTTAAAAACTGGATAAGAGAAATACAGTTCAATATATCAAACTGATGAAAACAAAAAATAAATGAAAGATTACTTTGAAAGAAAAAAATACCTTATGAACGAATATACTACTATTACCACTGGCATTACGGCCCTCGAAGAGCCTTCGCCTCGTCCACCACATTCCTCCAGTCATCTGGCGTTTTCATAGAGCCGGTAGAGCTCGCTAGCGTACACGACAACAGGATGGAGAATTGTGCGATAGATCCGTTTTTTTGTTCTCCAATTCAGTAAATGTGACTTCAGTAGTCGTCGGAGACTGAAGTATGCTCTATTTCATAAATTCTCTTATTTCCATCGAGTTTTTATTTTCAGTTACTAGTGATCCCAGGTATTTGAATGACGGTACATTTTCAAACTTATACCGGCCTACTTCGAAAGCCCCTGAGAGAGTTTTTCTGTTCCTTGACATAACCATGTATTTTGTTTTGGAATCGTTAATGCTGAGCCCCGCTTTACAGAATTCCTCCTCCAGCTCAAGCTGCTCAAAACTTTCCTTCAGTTTATGCTTCCTTCTACTGAGAAGATCAATGTCATCACATGGCAGGTACTGCACTATTCTGTTGACAAGAGTGCCTCCTCTATTAACTTTTATATTTCTGATTACTCATTCTAGTGTCAGGTTGAAGAGGGAACACGAGAGGGCCTGTCTTTGCCTGAGACCTCGTCCTATTTGGAATTCTCGTTAGGTCTCCCCCGCTATCTTCACTTAGCTCTTAGTCTCAGCTAACGTCATCCGCTCCAGGCGAAGAAGTTTCGGAGGAATGCGAAAAAGACGCAGGGTGCTGTAGAGGTAAGATCGATCAACACTGTCTTGAGCTTGTTTGTAACCTATGAAGAGCTCGTGTACGAAAATATTGTGTTCTTAAGCAGCCAATAGTAACGATTTGATCAGTTGTTGATCTCACTGAAGGAAAATGATCAATGAGAAACAATCAAGTTGAAACCAGTAGATGTTCAATGGAATTTTGTCATAAAATGCAACGGGAAATTGAAAGAATCAGCAACATTGAATAAGAAACATCCAAAAGTAAAGCACTGGAACCTTCCTCTAACTTAAAATGAGTATGACAAGATGAAATGAGTTTTGGAAAGTAAAAAGTAATATAAGGTGGATAATTGGCGGGGTATGTTGGGTTTTGTTATCCATTCATGGTATATTTTACATTTGCAAAATCCACAAGAAAACAAAAACCTATTGAATGATAATAATTTTGGATAAAGATGCAGAAAATGCGTTGATATTTATCATTCTAGGATTGTAGATACTCACATGTAAAATTCTTAACCAGCTTTCTAATAAAATAACAAAAATGCAGCGTTAAATCTCTTACAGCATTCGAATTTTTATCAGATTCGTTTTCCAGATAATACCTAACGCCATCTACGAATTCTACTAGAATTGGAGTAAGAGATTGTGAATCCCTATCCAAAACACAACTACTTATTCCAAACGTTCCGTTATCGCCAATGTATTCTAACAATCTCATTAGTTGCAGCCTTAGCGCGTCTCTTCTTCGTCTGCGACGTACGTTTTCTTGTTTTTTATCAATAGATTCGCGAATGTAGACAGTCAACTCTTCAAATAAATCTCTGAAATTGATAAAAATACATTATAAAATATACGCGAATTGAAAATTGACATTTTTTATTTACCTGAGAGCCATTCCGTTAATATTTCCTAAAGCAAAAACAGCTGCATCTCTTATATCGGCAACTTCACACCGTAGATGTGGCACAACAAGTTTGTATAGAGATGAAAGTGAAATATTTGTAGCTGGCAATTTACTGCTATCATTTTTTTCGGCATTCAAACTATCTGGGGAGGAACTGCAATGATAGTTATTAGTATTATAGTATGTACATAAAAAAACTTAGAATGGTACTTAAGTTTAACAATATACTTCTCCATTAGCAAAAAGTATACCACTTCACTCCATTACCACTCTGGCCAACAATAATCATTCCTTTATAAACCCCCCAAGAAGCCGATCTCCTCCCGCCAATAATATACTTCTCACGCGCGCCAAAAACCCAAAACCTGCCAATAGATCCCCTATAATTACAAGGTCCAGGCGTCTAGCTAACCAGTTAGCTGAAGACTAGCAGCAATTGTGTTAGTGTCAACAGTATTCTCTAGAAGTAGGCAGACTGAGGCTTTGGAATCAACCAGGAAAAGGGGTGATTCATTGTGTGGAGTAGGCAGATTAAGATCACAGAATCGGATCACTTCTTGCCAATGAACGAATAAACACCATCCCCTCCCTTCTCCTGATAATGGCTCCAAAGCAGGAGCAGTTATCTTAATTAAATGGTATTGTACAATATTTTCTGTTTGTAAAAAATTATTATTTTTTCAAATTGAAATAACTGAAACCCTTTATACGTATAATGTTTCGTTTAAATTTGAATTTAGCATAGATTCCAAAAATGTAGTGAACATAGTATTGGTATCTATGTTCAGTAAACAATTGAAAATATTTTAACTGAAACATGTCAACATAGCGTAGCATACCCTGTATATTGTACAAGTGATTTTATTGAATAATTTACCTTAAACTGAGATCTGGACTGGCACATCTAATAATAGGGTTAGAAATTAATGGCACCACCCTGAAGGCAAAAGTGATATAATTTTTCCACAAATGCATATAAGCGTCTCTTTCTGTCGGAGGTTTTTTCACAGCTGTTGCACTTCTTAGTAGTGACGCTCTATTATCGTTTAATGGTCTAAAATATAGAGAGAAATTTAAAGTATAAAATGTTCTTGAGGGCCATCAGATTTCTAATTAATATAAGTAGGTCAAAATTTTATATTTTAACAATCAAGACTATAATTTTGTGAGACTCTACGTCTCACAGTTCTTATCTCTTTTAAAAATTGAGATAAATGAAAAAAATTATAGAGGCTAAGAAGAATATCAGTTAATGATACTACTTTATTAGACTACATTTACACCTTTCTAATAAAGTGTCTAGGACTAAGTTGGAATTTCTGGAACCAATAGTGATATTCATAGTGAGCACACTGTTTACACTACCACTACACCAACTTTCACAATTACACTATCTGACGCGAAACTGTTTAGCGTCAGACAGTGTAATTGTGATTGGTATAGTGGTAGTGTAAACAGTGTGTTAAGTATGAAAGTATCTAGGGGATTATACAATAACAATTTTGAAAAATCAGTCATAAATATTTTCAGTACTTACGTCGGATCAACTACAGAATATAGAGCATTCAATCTAGTGAAAACAATAGGCCAAGAATGCAGTGCCATTAAAGTGCAGGAACTCAATAGCCTGTCAGTTTCTAAAAATCCAAAATAGCATATACTCCATGGATCCGTTACAGAAAAATTGTAATTAGCAGTATTCTTCACTGAACCATCCTCAAATAGTCCAACTGTCCAAACTGAGGAGCTCCTATCAGCAAGCCACTGCAGGTCTACAGCCCTGAAATATGTAATATGTTAAAAATATTTCATTATAAGGATCAACAAAAAAATTTTGTGTTATGATCTCATGAAGCGGGTTCTGTTATTTAATGATAAAGTATAGCAAATGCGCCTATATTTTTCCTATTTAAATCATGGTTTTACGTATTGTTTTTATAAGCTGTTTACATTATGTTGTGATTATTTTTATGAAGAAAATTTCTAAGGTAGACTTTTAATTTGTTTAGGGCATTCTAGAGATCTCAAGAATTCGAATTATCTAGAAAGTCGTTAAATATAAATGAGCGATAGTTTAGCGTCTAGAATAAGTAAATAATTTAATGTTATAGGGAACACAATGGGATAATAAAAAGTAAATCAAACGGTGTTTTTAAATAAATTAATGTGTTAGAATTAGATAGTGTTGGTGAATAGTTTAGTGTGTAAATAAATTACTTAAGTATAAAAGTGTATAAATTCACCCCACCATCTAAAAACTGTTACTACTAAATAATAAAATTACAGTATATTTAACAGCAAACAAAAATAAATATGTTCATATTTCTCCAGTGAAAAATTATTAGTTTTGTTCTATTAAGTGAAGTTTACAATGATTATAAATTAGCCATGTTCTATTACTTGAAAAATATCTTCGTGGCATACCAAGGTGTGTAGTTTTTTGTACTACTTTGTTATCATGAATTTCATCGACGCAATTTCGAAAAATTTAAATGAAACTGAATGATGGTGAACTACTATACTGAAATATACCTTGAAAACATTTGGAAACAATCAAAAATTAATCGGTAAAAATATACATTTGAATAAGAAATACAAATAACATAATATGAGTAATACTTAGTAAACTATCCAATAGAATGTTTAAATAAGTTTATTGGGATTTCATGAAACACTGATGGGTGATATAATGCTAGTAATTTATATTATTATTAGGCAACAGAAATCAAACTTATTAATTTTCCTTAAAATTATTGGTATATATTTGAAAGTCTATTGTCATTTAATATTTCATTGACATACCCTATTAGTCCTACGGCTTGAATAGCAGTTTTCTCAGCTGGTGGTAACAGTGGCAAACATTTCTCTACCACTTGAGGACAATATTGATCCATAATATCAATTACAGGTGGATTTTCTGAACAATTCAATACTTTCAATAGACTTTTAACTTCTTTTAAAATCATTACAGATAATCTTCGAGTTGATAAACGATAAGTACAAAGCATAACAAGAGCAAGAGCTTCCACATAATGAAGAACTGATGCCAAAGGTTCTGATTTGCTTGTATCTGTACGTTTTGTGAGGTTTGGGTCTGGCGGCCCTACTTTCAATTCATTGTATTCTTTAGCTAAAAATACAGTTCATGTTTTTAAACAATTTAAATTGATTATGAAACAAGTTGCAACCCAAACTGATATTTTTAATAAGCAAGATTAGTATAGCTCCATCATATATTTATGTAGAAATAACCATCCCAAAGAGGGAATACAAAAAGTTTTTATTGATTTATTTTGACACAAACAATATAAAATTATTACCTCTTAAAGTGGAGGAATTGAATGCACTCATATTTGCACCAGATACAGCAGTCTTCCAAGCACATAATAAAGTCAAAATCATTTTTAATCCATGATCCATAAGTTGAGGAAAAGTATCTAATACTTCTTTGGCAACAAATTGTGTTAAACCCCATAAAACGTCTTGTCTCCAATCAGGAAAATCTACCACCAAACTTTGCAAACTGCAGTAGGATAGTCCTCTTAATTCCTCGTCCATGTGAACAGTAAGTCGACTGAGTAAATCAACTAGCTCTCCACTAGTCATCCCATCAGGAATCAATCTTGGAACAGCAGCTACGCAAGTCCTAGAAGCATTTGGCAAATTATATCTTGGATAGTGAAGAATAACAGGTGACCATCACATAACACAAATATACTCTAATTACCTGAATAATTCAATCCTAGGTTTTCTTTCCCCAGTAATCATTTCATCAGGTTCTTTATTGACATTTTGAGTGTTGGTCATCATTAAGGGTCTTCCATATTGAGTATCTAAGGCCCTCAAAATATCAACAAAAACTCTTCTAACATGTGGAAAATAAGCATTCATTCCAATACTTCTAGCCGTATCTTCAGTAAGCATTTTATTTAAAAACGTTTTCCTTACTCTTAAAGTATTACCGCTGGGTAATACACCTACCGATCTAGGCATAGGTGGATCTCCTTCTTTTTGTTGAAGACTATCAGCTACCACCAGAAAAGCTCTAAGACCTATACTCATCCTTTCTGGAGTTAAAATCACTTTAAAAGGTCTGGCTACTGAAAGTAAGTCAAAAACTATTTCCCGCATAGCAAAATCCAATCTTTCTTGAGCTATGAATTGTATGATTTTAACAAAAATGTTTAATGGAGTCTCTCTCGGCACTACGCCTTTTGAACCTTTTGGAAACAAGGAATTTACTATGCTTTGTAAACGGGATTGTGTAGCCGAATTACTTTCACATTTTATTCTAATCATATATACCCATAAAAGGCGATAAAGTGATTCTAAAAATAAAATATGAATTATTAAACACCATAGAATGTTTTTAAATTTTGCAACATAGGAGATTAAACCAAGTGAACGAACGAACAGTAGCAGATCAATAACACATATGGAAATAAAAGCTGGATGTTCAAACAAATATTAAAAAGGCACTAGCACTGAAATTCATTGAAAGAGACAGAGAGGATGATTAAGAAACAAATAATTTATCTGAAAATAGAGTCGAAGTCATAAATGGAAAGATATAAATAAAAGAACTGAGTGCATCAAGGTCAGTATGTATAGACTGTAGCCTTTGTAGACTATGCAAACCACAGAGATTATTGGAAAATATTAGGAAATTGGAAATATTTGTCAGTTCATTCTAATTGATAAACTCTCATATAGCAAATTTATTATAACACTTGAATAACTTTATGGTTATACCTAGTTAAACTTGATCAAACTTTTGAAAAAATTAAAGTATGAGACATAAGATAAGTTAACAATTATTGTGAAAAATTTGAAATTTGAGAACTTTTTATTTTTAATTGCACTAAATATCATGTTGAGTTCTAATTTAGATGGAAAAGCTGACTGTATTTGAGTTAATGAGAAAAATAATAATTGTTTCAAGAATTTCAAGCTTGTGATTGGAATTATGGGAACTTACTTGATGATGATGATGCCAGTTAACTTTTTAAACTATATCTTCATATTAGAGGTTCACGTTTATTAATTGTAATGAAATGGAATTAAAATCTGTTGTACAAAATAATTCTTATTAATTCTTACCTAAAGCTACTCGGCACATCTTAGGATCCCTATTCTTTAAATGTGACAAACACATAGCTAGGAAATAATGCCAATTTTGTAAAAAGAACTGTTTCTGACTCACACATAATAAACATGTGACGAGGGGAAATAATGCCAAACGATGTTTCGATTTTGTACTGGCATCTAAAGTTTGTGTATACAGCATTTCAACAAAGTTTTTTAAGCAAGGAACATTCACTTCATTTTTAACAGCCTGAAAATGGTAATAATTGAAAAATAAATTATTTTTCCTATCAGAATGAACTTACTGCTGCTACTGGTACCAAAATTTCTACAAATAACCCAGCAAGTGCATGCTTGATGTCCTTATCTTTTACTTCTAAAAAATATTGGGCACATTCTTGCATAAACTGAAATGAAGCTTCAAACTCTTCTATCGGAACCATCTTTACACGAAAAAATTTCATTCCCATTAATAAGCTTATAATACTTTGAGTTGTATTTGGACTAGTTTCTCTAGATCGAAGCTCTTTTAATTCTGCCATGAATCTAGTTCTTACAGACATAAAACGAGATTGAGCAAGAACTCCAATAACTTCAGCATATAAATCTGATATCATATGAATGTTGGCACTGTTAGGGTTATTTTGTATCCTAAAAAATAAATATTTTGAAGGTTGAATTTGTATTCTTATTATATATAAAAATAATTTGGATAATAATAATTATAATAAATTCAAAATAAATTGGGATCTAGTCATGTACATACTAACATACTATTTACTACCACTACACACCTGAAGATGATAACTTGGTTATCAAAACATGCGTCAGACAATGTAATTGTGATTGTTGGTGTAGTAGTACAGTACATTCTGTCCAAATGTTAAAAACTATTTCAATGTAAGTATTTGTCATAGACAATTAGTTCACATATTACCTCTTCCTATGTATAATCACAAAAGGACAGGACAGCATTTTTAAAACTCCACATTAGATATAAATGTAATGAATGAAGTTTTGTGAATGATTCTCTTGAAGCGAAGTTTTTAGAGATAATGTGGGCGATTCTGAGCAAATTTGTGTTTTTCGACATTGTGCACTAACCATTCAAATAGGTGATACAAAATAAAGTAAAACAACCATGAATACTCACCCTTCATGATGCTTGAAATGTTTTAAAGCCAAATTTTCAATATACTGCACCAAGTCTTCATGTCCAGGATGCAAACCCATTTGTTTTAGTACTTCTATCAATACCAAACAAAAAATAAACTCCACTGCAAGATCTCGTTTTTCTTTTTGTATATCAGCTTCTGATCTTTCCACTGTCTCTGTTGT
Source organism: Diorhabda sublineata (assembly GCF_026230105.1). Classification (NCBI taxonomy): domain Eukaryota; kingdom Metazoa; phylum Arthropoda; class Insecta; order Coleoptera; family Chrysomelidae; genus Diorhabda; species Diorhabda sublineata. The sequence goes on along the minus strand of NC_079477.1, from coordinate 8,252,572 downwards.
ATTGCCTGCCACTATATTTATAATACTATAAATGGAAAACAGAAAATTATTCTAAATCACAAAAACGTTCTATAATTAAAATTAAAACTTTTGGTATTTTTCTGAATGACACTGTTTAATTTAGTACCAAGGCACTAAAATAAGGTCATAACAAAATAGTTTATTATACATCCCCATCGAAGGTCTATGATTTCAATGTTCTAATTGTAAAATATATTGAAATTGTGGAATTAAAACTGATTCTGAATTAGTGTATTTTTTTATTTCAAACATTTTAGCAGAAAGTGGAAAAATCATTACAGAATAAATTTTTAAATAAAATTTAAAAAAATTAAATAGCCTATTTTAATAGCATATATTTCTCGCTATAGTATTATTTACAGCTTGACAGCATCTCGGTATACTTTGAAACTGCATTCTGATTTCATTTTGGTCATAAGCACTCTAATGAATTTAAAGCAATTGCTCAAATGTATATTTTGAGGCGAATTTAATACATTCAAATAATTATCAAATAAATTCCAAAGAGGCTGTTAGCTGGCTATACAATTTATTTGAATTTCGATGTCTTCTAGACCATTTTAGACAATTCTCTCAATAATTGAGCATTGTCACAGAATAAGACTTCTTTCAAAAATCACCATAAGGGTATATTCCTTAATTTTGATGCTACTTTATACCAAATACAAATCTGATCACATATGCATACCCTGGTTGTATTCAGCATTTTTCAATAGCACATATTTCTTGCTATAGTAGCAATTACAGCTTGATAGCACCTGGGTATGCTTCGAAATTCCATTCTGATTTCATTTTGGTTAAGAGCACTCTAATGAATTTAAAGCAATTGCTAAAATGTAGATTTTGAGGCGGATTTAATACATCTAAATAACTATCAAGTTAATTCCAAAGAGGCTGTTAGCTGGCTATACTATTTATTTAGATTTTAATGTCTTCAAGATCATTTTAGACAATTCTTGGAATAATTGAGAATCGCCACACAATAATACATTTTTCAATAATCACCATAAGGGTATATCGCTTTGTTTTGATGTCACTTCATTTCAAATATATAATAAATGAAATAAATTTCTTCAATTTTTTATTTCTTAGACCTTTTGATATATTAATGCATCTAAATGTTCTTGATTTTATCACATTTATACATATTCAGCAACAACAAAAATAGTAAAAGAAGCCTACTATTCTTTTAGGGGAAGTTTTAGCAAAATAACGAGTTACTGGCCGGCGAGTGTAAATCCACATGGTTTATAAAGTCGATATAATAATGAATAAAAGATCAAAAATTATCATTGATAACATTTTTGCTCACCTTTTTTGTTTAATATCTGATTTTTTTTGTTCTGGATTAGATACTTCTGACATTTGCCTTTCATACCAAGAAAATAGAGCTCTTAATAGAGAAGGCAAGCAGTGTTCAGCTACTGAACCAAAGGCACTGAGAAGTTGATCAAATTGTGAATCTTCTCCCCGTTGAAGTGACTTTGACAATGGTTTTTCCTAAAATATATAAAAATTATTGTATTCCACATAATTTATTTATTTAATTATTTACATGTGATTCAGTCATTACAAATTCAATTTTTTTCTCTGCAATAACAGTAAAATCTGCAAAGAGATTCCTCATTACAAATTCTCCAGGTCTCAAATCCATTTCCAAATGTTGCCCAGATAAAACAGTTCTTTCTTTTTGAGCTCCCCATGGTAAAACTATACCCCTATTTATCGCAGCTGTAAAATTTGGTTTAGCATCGAGACCTAAAAAAGTATCATTAAATAATAATTGTAACTTATAACGTAAATATAATGAGTATTTTTTGTATAATGAAAATATACTTTACCTATTGCAGTAACTGACTGACTAGCCGAATTCTCACCTTCACTGCCTCCTGAAAGGGCATGAATTGTTGACTCTGATAATGTGCTCTTATCTGTAAATCCAGAGGCAGATGTAGTATCACTATGTGTATCTGAGCATACACTTTGGGAACACTCATTTTCAGAGTCATTGGAAATTAGATCTAGAACAAAATATTATGGCAAAGATGTACAACTTTAATGTTGAATCATCTAATAAGAGTAATTATATTTTAAAAATTTAATATGAATTCAAAATCTTCTTGACACAACCTACCCGTTTCTTGAACGTCGATTTGAAAATCCGACATTTTTTTAATTAAACTTATACATTCACATTTAATAGCCTAAGTTACGATTGAATTTTTCATTTTATTTGAAAATATTTATTTTTCAGCGTTTACAAAAAGTTGTCAACAGTATGTTTGACATCAGATAAAGTCATTTAACCCGTATAGACAACTTTGACAACGTTGAAATACTGGTTGCAGATTAATAATTATATTTCTAATGAATTTCATAGTTTTGTTTTGTCATTTAATATAAATATTCAAAGGTTGTCAAAATTTCTTGTGTAATAAATTTTTATAGTATCAGGTTATGTACTTGTAATCTATATTGCCTGTCTAATAGTGATTGAGGTTCCAGAACCTACGATCGATTTAAATTAAGCATAAATAATAATAGATGAATATGTGTCCGAACCTTTCTATTTACAAAAAATACTTTTGGGTGAATTTTCAGATGTCACTAGATTTCAAAATTATCAAATTTTGTTATGTATGGACGATCTAGCAGTATGTATTATCATTACTTTGGGACTCTCATGATATGAAAGGTTCTCTTGACTTTCATTATTTGAATGTTTGGAAGATAAACCGGATCACGTCATTGTTGTTCGAAAGCTTGACGGGCAACAGGAATGTGGTAAAACCTTCCTATCTTATACCCTGTTTTTAAACTAGAAAGATTGATTTGAATTTAAATTGGCAACTATGTAGCTGTAGATTCTTAATTGTTCAAATCGTAGCCCGTTTTACACAGCACTTTGGGCATCGCTATATTATGTTTGACTATTTCCTTCGAAAAATTTAAGCCAACCAAAAAGCTGTAATATTTTATTATATATATAAATAGCAACGATCAAATTTCAGCGATAATACTGCACTAGTGCAAATTATCGATAATTTGCACTAGTGCCAAATTTTCGTCTAGGATTAATAAACATCATTTGGTTTTAATTTTATATTTTAAGAAAAGGAACAATTATTGTTTATTTTAAATTAAATTTTTCTCAGGATTTAGTCTGCCAAAATGCCCTCTCGTGCATATCAAATTGTCTCATTAATTAAATTATCGACAATTTGACATGCACTCGGGACATTAATATTGACAATAGACTACAAGAGTGTTGACGTCGGATACTGCCAAAGCTTTAACCGCGTTGACGATTTTTTATCTGATTTTCCCATAGCTTCAACTTTGTTTGAATATATGAATACATGAAAGCTTGAATAGGGTCACGTAAGGCAAAAAATTTTTCTAAAACTACTCCTCGACTGAGCCAACGAACTTCGGTGAAATAAGAGACATCAGAAAACTTTTTGTCCAAATCTTGCCTGAACTGAACTGTCGATGATTTAGTCCTCTGCTCCTTATAAAATTTATAATTTTAATTATAGGTTGCATGATATTCATTTTTAAATGTTTGCATGCCAATGATTCCTGATGAATTATACAGTGAAATCCCACAAAATTCCCTGATGTTTTCTGTTTTAATTTAGTTACAATGTCGTAGACTTGAGAGTACGAGTATTTAAAACATCTGTAGAGAAATCGAATGAAGTCTAAAAGCTCTAAAAAACATGATTTTTCTTTCTGTGACACATTGCGATCGCAGGCCTTATTGATACGGCCCAGGGGCCGGAAGTGGCCCGCGAGCCGTATCTTTGACATGACTGGATTAGTGGAATGCACCCATAGTATGCCATTTTCGGATGTTGAATAGACAAATTGTTCATGATGAATAATTGAACATGGGCACTATAAGTTTTGGGGATTTGTGTTTTCCAACATTTGATAAGTTAAATTGTGGCAATGATGTGTAAAAGGAATACATACAGATTTTTTAATATTTAGTTAGTGCTTAACAAACTAGTCTTTACTGTTTACTATATTCTTCTCCCAATCTCCTTGAGTTATTTTCAACATATTGATTTTTATAGAATCGACTTCTTAAATTGAAGTATTTAACAGATTAAATCAAAGATATAACATAGAACTGTTATTTCAAGCTTTTTCTTTATTTGTACTTTATTTCTGTCTTTCTGTGACTCTATCTCCTTAATACTTTGAGCTATTTTGTACCCCGCACTGTTTACCAGTTAGGTAGCAAAGTAAGCTAACAACAAGAGCTATCGGAAGTTTCTCCGATGTTCTTCAGATGGTAGTTCACAACAGTTTTCAGTGAGCATACCATTGCTTAATTGAAGGGCCTTTTGGGACCAGTTAATAGAATAAGAAACAAATCTCTTCGATTGCTTCAGACATGGGGTTTTAACCCATGCTTCTAATTTCTTCTCATTTCCCACTTTTTTATGCCCCTGATTTAAATGGCTTTTTGAAAAACCCTTGAAAATATTTGTCGCGACTTTCTTCCCCAAGTGATCGGTTTGTTCATTGCCATGCACCCCGATGTGGCCAAGTACCACCCATATTAGAGTAACTTTGTTGGTTGCTCCCAGTGAGTTCAAAGATATTGCTCCCTAAAATAGACGGTTCTGAGCCTATTAGGATAGCAAGTTCGGTTCCTGGTCCATACATTTCTGTCCCTACTGGTCAAATTGAAAAATTAATCGAACCTACTTTTAATATCAGTAATTGATATTAAAGAAATGCGGTGATGTTTTGTTCATTTCCATTTTGACACCTGCTTGAGCGAACTCTGATATATTATTTGTTTCTTCTACAGGGATACGTAGATTCTTTTAGTAGGTTGTGGGATGTTATGGTGAACAGAAACATTTGTGGTATATTAATTTTTAATAAGTAGTTTTGTTATTTAACGCCCAGGCAATACGCAAAACGGTAAAAAAAAGCACTTGACCATATAATATTTTATTGTCTTTATATTTACAGAGGTTTAATGATACCAAAATGACTATGTATACCTATTTACCTACTGACTGATGCCCATAAATGTTCGTCAGATCTTAATCATGTTTTATATAATAACAAAAGCTTGAGGATTGAATATTTGGTGGTTTATTTACTCATAGCAATCAGTTTTTTTAACAAATTATGACGTTACTTTAACTTAAAAATTAATGTAAGTTGATGTAAAGCTTCAATCGAAACCCTTAGAGTGCAAAGAGTTCACCAGGTGTTTCAATAAAGTGACTTTGAAAGGTCAGATTGTTAAGTTACGTAAAAAAATAAGATAATTTTCTCGATCAACAATATCAACAAGCCCAACTCATAGAGCCAGGAGCTTTCGACATTGGAAAGCATTCACAAATTGAAAAGATCGTCGATTTAGCCGGTTTAGCATCTCAATCACATCATATCACTGGTTTGAAAAGCATTGGTACGCGTTTTTGAGTCTTCTTTCCTATTATCCGTATTCGGTGCTGTTCCCGGCAGCTAAATACGGTCGTAGCCATCTGCTTTGGTTTAGTGGTATGGAATCAGATCATCTTTAGTGATGAATTTCGCTTTTGTCTATACATGATGGTCGGGTAAGAGTGAGAATGCAACGTGGAGAAAGATGGGATCCAGAATTAATTAACGTTATGTGCTCCACAATGTGGGCGTTATAGCATATGGTGTTATTCGAGATGGTAGCAGATTACCATTAGTTTTAATTAGAATTTAAATAGTTACTATTAGTTTTAATTAGAATTTGATTAGCAGCATCTTACAAAGATGCAAGACCCTATTTTCGGCGATATACTACAAGTCTATATGCTACCAAATAGTTTATTGCCTCCACGGATCAACATCACATTAACTAATCACTAATATCGCCATATCTATTTTCTATTGAATAAATATTGGACATGAGTGATCTCAGACTGTAGAATTTACAGCATCCTCCTCAGATTTTAGTAGCGACATATCATAAAATTGAGCTATATTAGAATTGAATACCCCAAGAACCAAATTTAGAGGCATCAATGAGTGCATAGTAAGTACGTCCACCGCGAATGATTAAAATTCGATGAACAAATATGGGCGTTTACTTTTTATTGTTAGTAAGTATATTTGTAAACAAAACTTTTGCTTTCTTAAAAAAATTTATGCATAAGCCTTACTATTTTTCCACAAAATAGTAACCGACTACTGGAATGTAACTGAGAATCGATTTCATTCCGTCGAACAAAATTTTAACTGGCGGTATCCAACAGCTAAGGAGGTAAAAGATGTAATAGTAAAATCCGTAAACGGCCGTTTTGTGAATTACGTACAATCTGAAAATAGACATTAAATTATAAATGATACCTGAAACATTTAACTGTTTCTTCTAATTAATAAATTTACTTGATAAAAACTAATTCATGTATTAGAGGAAGCCCCTTAAGCCCAGACAGCTCCTAACACCTGACCTCGTTAAATTGAAAAAAAGCTCCGACTGACTGCTATAAATTGTTGCAAGAGGCCTATGGGGACAATTCTCTAACTCGTGCGCGTGTTTTTGAGTGGTGTGAGAGCCGAGAGAGCAAATCAAAATACAAGGCAATGTTGATCGTTTTTTGACACTAACGGTATCGTGATGACTGAATGAGCTCCAGAGGGTCAGACTGTCAATCAGACTTATTATTTGTCAGTTTTGGCAACACTGCGAGAACGAGTTCGTAAAAAACGACCCGAGTTGTGAAAGAGCAACCCGTGGATATTGCACCAAAACAACGCACCTGCCCTTGGCGCGCTATCTGTGAAGCAGTATTTGGCCAGTACTACGTACTAGCTACGAACACCCGACGGACTCACCAGATTTGGCACCGCGTGACTTTTTTGTTGCCGAAGATAAAATCTGCTTCGAAAGGGACCCGATTTGAGTCAATGGAAGCTGTAAAGCAAAAAACGGCAGAGCTCCTAAAGGCCTTCACCAAAGAAGACTTCCAGCACTGTTTCGATCAATGGAAAAAACGTATGGAAAGATAAATGGCGAGGGGAGGGGAGTATATTGAAGGGGAGCATTCGAATGTATAATAATTTTTATAATAAAACCCTTTTTCATAAGCAGTCTTGTTATTCAATAGCCAGATCTCGTATTGTAATAATCTGAGGTCAAAAAAATTTTCTCTATTTTCCTTAAGTTTACAATGTGCCAAAACTACATTGTTAGACTATATTAAAAAATTAGAACAAGGAGGAGAAATAAAACTAACACTCAAAAAAAGAAGATTCAACCACTGCTTCAGTATGGTCAAGAAAAAAGTTATTATGAGGCTAAAAACAAATGGTACTTGCAAAATGATATCGAAAAATTGTATGACAGCTATAATAGTTGTTTCGCCCTCGAAGATAACTATATTGAATAATAAAATCAACTTCTTGAAAAAAAGTTTTATATGCTAGCCTACGAACTTTTCAATCTACCTGTAAGGTAAAACCTCTGAGAAGAGCTATCTCTACATCTTTCGTTTTCACATCTCTTTAACGTTTGAGCTTCAGATTTCCATTTGAGGAAACTTCTTCGAAAATTACATTCTTTGTTATAACTATCACATAAAGTCGACTGTGGAATACCGCGCTTGACGACAACCTTTATTAGACAGAATTTTTCCAACGAATCGAACTTATTTGAAACATCGATTTTCTACTACTAGATCTTTCCGTTTTGCGATTTCAACAAAATTTCAAATTCAACTTTTTTAGAAGTTAAAAGCAGATTATATACTCAAGGTAGAACTTGAAAAAATCTTTCAGTTGTTTATTAAAAAAAAACGATGAGCCCATGGGTTACGAAGACTTTGATATTTTAATACTCTCGCACGAATAGAAATAGATTATAGTGAGAAACAAAACATTGTCTTACTATTAATAAATAATAATATTTTTTCCGTAACTTACACTTTTTGTTTTCTTCTACATCTTGGTAAAGAAGACAAATCTTCTTTTACACAATACTGTCTTGTACCGAGAATAGCGTTTCTCAAATATTCTTCTAGTATTGGTAAATTTAACATTGGAAACTTTTTTCGATCCGTTTCGGTTAATTTATTAACAAGTCCAGTGAAATTTTCGGATTTGAAGAACCATTGGCGTACTGAAAAAAAATGTAGAAGCTCAAGACCGTCGTAGATTTTTTTCTGAATTCTAAGCATACTGAAACAAAACGAAAAAGACAAGTTGTATATATATCTGGAAGATTACAGAATTTTACAAAAACGATGACGCCACCACAAAAACAACCTTTTCACGTAGACAACTAAATGTCACTTTATTTGTTTATTTTTCGTTTAGAGCTACAGGTGGAAAATAGAAGCTTTGTGGCAATGTGAACAAAATTAGGGAAAAAACCTTTTTTTAAAAGCAACCTTTTATTATTTGTTAATAAAATGAAATAAAAAGTTTGTAAGTTCATAATTATATATTTTTAACACTAAAACTTTTTACTTTAATTATTATTGATTTCTTCCGTTTTTATCATAGTCACAATTTTATAAATAAAATCGAATCAAATGAGCCCAAATTCGATAGGATTGCGTTGTTTTTTAATTGCGAAGTTTCTATGCTCATCTTCCCCATCCGCAGATCAGATCGGTGCCAATAATTTTGCGTGGTCTTCCGATTTATACAATCATGACTATGATAGAAATTTCATATCAATCGGATACCAGAAAGTGAATCAAATTTACAAGATTTATATACACAGCGGGACAGTTGAAACTAGATGAAAGCTTGCCCACAAAGCGGGGTATCCTCTCCCTTTATGTGGCCGGTCGCGGTGGTTTTTGCAAGCTACTGCAAGTTGAGTTGGAAAGGTTACGGGTGTATGCCGAGATCTACGCTGATTACATTATAATTTTAGCCCAAGGCCACAATTTTGAAATAATAAAAAGTAAATATCATCGAGGTGTGGTGCACGTTAAAATCCTTGAGATCTAACCCCATTAAGACTGAGATTATACTATTTATAAAAAAGAAAAATCTCTATAAAAGTTCTCTTTTTCTTAAAGATAGAATTTAGTTTCACTAGTGAAGAGATATCTCGTTGTCACACTAGATAAGAGCCCACATTAATGAGAAGTTCCGGGCAGAACTGCCATTTGTTACACTTGCAGAAGAAGCCATTTGTTACACTTGCAGAAGAATGGTAGTTAAAAAAGTGGTGTCTGAAACTCGTTGTGATCAAATAGATGTATACGGTCATCTTGATCTCCTACGCATCAGCCGTGTGGTGAATAGGAAAATGTACGACAGTTTGGAAAAGTCTACACATTTTTTATAATCATGCTTAAGTTATCTGAAATAACAATAATAATAAAAAAAATAAAAAACTCACAATGGTTTTTGTCGGATAATTATCATCAAAAAATCAATTAGTATAGCAGGTAACCAATGAAAGAACAAACTGTAAGCATTATGGACAATTTTTGAAGATCTTATATCGCCGTCGGGATACCAAACTTGCATCTCAAATGGATAATCGTATATTATATGTCTACCTTGATCCAGAACTTCTCTGTAAGTTAATTTGAATACTGAAGATGAAGTTAAGTTGTATACAGGTACATCATCTAATCTGAAAACAAAAAAATTATACGATTATTACAATACGTACATTATCATTTCATAATAGATCATTATACTACGAGGATGTATTGATATCTAGTTAGCCTAGACCAGTTCCATGCTTAAACAAAATATTGCGTTACCATAGCAACGAACAATAACTTATTATAAGTGTCAGTGTAAAGTAAACCAGAGTTACGCAATAAATTAAAATAAAAAAGATGTCCACCGAAATTGTGAGAATAGAAAAATTGGAGAATCGATCCATCATCAAGCACCTGTATTTAAAAGGGTTAAGAGGTAAGCAGATTTACGAATATATGCTTAATACCCTTAGTGATCAATGTCCTTCGTCTTCAAACTTCGTCGTCCAAACTTCAAAAGAGGTAAATTTTCCATTGAAGATAATGACCGATCGGGAAGGCCGGATGTGTCAGTCCCCGAAAATATCGATGCAGTTCATGACATGATTTTAGCAGACCGTCGAATTGGGCTAAAACGGATATTTGAAGCAGTGAATATTTAATACGAAGGCGTTCATCATATAGTTCACGTCAATTTGGACATGAGAAAAATTGCTGCAAAATGGATCCCCAAATGTTTAAATGTTAACCAAAAGCGTGCAAGAGTAGAAGCATCGCGTTTTATCTGTGCTCGATTTGAAAACGATGTAGACTTCTTAAACCGAATTGTTATTATGGATGAGACTTGGGTACATTTCTACGATCCAGAAACAAAGCAACAATCGATGGAATGGTGACACTCTTGTTCTACAAGACCTAAGAAGTTTCGTGTCCAAAACTCTGCTGGAAAAGTTCTTGCTTCAGTTTTTTGGGATTGCCATGGAGTAATCATGATTGATTTTTTGGATAAGGGTAGAACAATAACTGGAGATTACTATTTGACATTACTGACCATTCTACAGGAAAAAATTAAAGAGAAAAGACACGGAAAGCTATCCAAAGGTGTTTTGTTTTTGCAGGACAACGCCCCTACACGCAAATCTCATGTTGCAATTCAAAAAATTCTTGATTTAGGGTTTGAATTACTAGAAGACCCCCCTTATTCACTAGATTTGGCTCCGTCCGACTATTATCTCTTTTCTCAACTGAAAAAAAGTTTAAAAGGTCGTAAATTTTGTTCCAACGAGGAGGTAATAAAAGCTGTGGAGGTCTGGTTTGCAGAGCGAGAAGAAACATTTTTTTTGAAAGGTCTAGAGACGTTGCAGGTTCGCTGTAATAAATATATCCAATTAAGAGGAGAATATGTTGAGTAATAAAATATTTTGAGATTGAAATTTTGTTTGGTTCTATAGTAGCTAAGAATTTTTCAATATATCCTCGTATTTCTCCTATTCTCCCTTATTAAGAATAACGTTAATCAGTGAAAATTTTCGATTTGCTTTTGTGAAAACGGGAATTCAATTTTTCAATAATCAATTCCAATTCATACATTCCTATTCTCATTTCAATTACTATCAGAAAGGAATAAAAATATAACTCTGATTCTTATTTTAAACGAGTTAATAATTTATTTCGAGTCCTTGAATAGAATAAAAATAATTTCTAATTCTTTTAAAACAATAAAAACTTCTCAAATTTCTACCTGGTTAGTGATTTTTTCAAGTTAACAAAAAGAAGTCGCCTGGCGCCAAATCTACCAACCTAACCAAGTTGACCAATTTAGCCGCGAAGAGGTGTGAGCGGATGTGTTATCATGCTGTAAAAACACTTTTTTCTTCGCTGTTTATTCTTCAATATTTTTCTGTGGATCGTTAATCAAAACTTCTGAATCCCAGAGAACGGTGGCCACTCCTTTTCCGGCCGATTGGAAAGCCTTCAACTTTTTTGGAGCACATTTACCGTTTGAATTTCAATGTTTCGACTGTTTCTCGATTTCAGGTGTGACTGTCACGAAAATATGCATAAACATAAACATAGGGATTTCGCTTAATTAAAAGCGTCAAACACTAGTTTGAAGTGGTTCCACGATTACACTTGTTGACCGGGCGTGACGACAGCTTTTCGGGTCCAAAATTTCATGCACATTATGACCTCGCGGTCTTTTTAAATTCGCACTGTCTCATTTTCTTCAATCGGTGGACCGCCAATACAAGATCGTGGGTTTTTGTCAGGTTTTTGAAGCGACTGAACGTGGCTAACCAATAACCACCGTGTGATCATAAACTGATTTAGACATAAACTCAAAATTGAATCAGAGAGAGATGGCAGCAGGAAGTACCATTAATGAAAATATTAACCGAAAACAGGAAAGGGAAAGTACAAGAGGAATCGAAGCCTGAAAATGTACAAGGAGAAAATCAGAAGGAGGACTTAATTAGCTTATTATATTTCGTTAAATAATTTAGAAAAAACGATGTTTATTAAGAAAAACCGAATAAAAAACAGTATTTTTTCAGTTTATATGATAAGGCTATTCATATATTACAATAACCTTGAAAGTTGAAATCGAATATATTTTGTAAATATATTCGATATTTGTAAATATATTAGTAAATGTTTTAGTCACCCGGTTTGTTGAGTTCCAACGAAATAAGCGATACAGATACTAGCGTTAATAGCATAATCGACTGGTATAAATTGTCCTATATTTTCCCCTTTGCAATGCATAGATCGAATAACGCCTTTTCCCGCTCCCACCATAAGACCTATCGGACCATTTAAATTGTCCACCCAACCAGGAAGCGGCTCGTTTACTGCAGGAATAACTGAAAAATTAAACAAAAATAACAAAATTTTACTTAATTATATAGTATTTGTCAATTTACCGATTGCAGGTCGAACTATACAAACTGGCAAATGATCTTTTTCATCGGCCACCAAAGTTTCAGCTAATCTTTTACTATATGTGTAAGTATTTGGGTGTGGTGCTATGATCGATGGAGTTGCTGATTCTAGTGCATCTGAATTGAGCCATTTTGTTATTTCGATAACGTCTCTGGGCGAGTCTTTACTTGGGTAAACCTAAAATGTTTTCATTTTCGTAAATTCGTATCTGATGTTATAAATAATGACATGTCATAAGCAGTCAGATATTCACAAAACGATCGGTACATATTTTTCAACGATTGTACCACCAATTGCATCGTTTTACTTGGGCCCGTGTTCGTCGCCATCAATCGTTCGTCATCCTATATGACATCATAGTTTTCAACCGAGTTCAATTATACAAACTTTGTTAAGAAAGGCAAAGAACGAAAGAAGGATTTCTTTAAAGAGGAAATGAATATTTTCCTGTGCTATTTAAATCCCTCATTTTCTTTTATCTTTGGAATGAACATAATGTGATCAAATTTGGAAAATGTATAAGGTTCGTGTACTAGTATGTAAAGGTGAGTAAAAGTATCTCATATGGGAGAAAAGTTGAAAAAGTGTTCAGTTGAATACGATAAATAACAGTTCAAACGCCTTCAAGAATGGCGCTGGTGTAGACAAAGGGTATAGTATGTAGCAATAGATGACTTGAAGTATCCGAAGTTAAAAGAATTAATATCATAGTTAGTAATAAAAATTTCAACAAAAAATTCGAAATAAAAAATTGAAATTTTATCCTGCAGTCGATGTTTCATATATTGTACACTTTTCTTTTCACCCTTCAACCGTTTCCCCAAACAACTTCTCTCTGATATACCTGGTAGCACGTTTCAAGAAAAACCAACTTCGTTCTAGCTTCCACACTGTTTCATGATATCCCCTCTTTTTAACTTAAATGAACCCGAGAGACGTTTTGAATCCAAGTGTTAAGAACTCACTCTTCTTCGGAATAGCGAAGCGAGCAGATCTCTATCAACTGAGTCACTTCTAGCGGATCTACGCTCCTACTAGAGGCTAGGCTAAATTAGTTTTACATTTTGTTTAATGTTTTGTTGTATATATATACATATATATAAGCGTTTTCGTAGTGGATTTGTAGCAAAATTGAGCACCAAAGTGTACTAACTCTAATATATTCCGAGCTTTAGAATCTCGGCTGGGAATTAATTATTCAAGAAATGCGATGTGATAAATTTTGTAATATCTTTTAAAAAACATTAGATTCATTAACTTCAAAATTCAATATTCAAATTGACGCTTGATAGTAATATTAAGCGTATTGATTCTCTATTGGTTAGAGAATATCATAATCTAGCTGGCCTATGAGGTACCTAAATTTTGGTGTAAAATTATAAAAATCGGAAAAAGGATTCTAATCAATCAAACAATATATGGTCTTACAATTTAAATAAGAAATTATTTTTTTCTAATTATTTTGTTATTATTCGCGTGAAATAATGTCAGTGTTTCAAAACCAATTTTCCCAATGTTTTCGTAGTAGCATGCATTGAGAGACAATTTTATATAATTTAATACGCAATTATAACGTTTCGTCACAAAAAGACCCCGTTACACCTGCAAGCATTTTGGAGGGAATTCAAAATATAAATTTAACATATGATATTTTTGTAAAAATATAAGGAGGCTACTTCCGAATATCTTAAAAAAGTGTTTCAATATTTCACATCATGTAAATTAGGTTTAATTTCATTTTATTATATTTTTTATTCAACTTACTCTTTCTTCGAAAACTTCAATATCCGCTGAACAAAACGCCGTACTAAAATGCATAAAAACTTCAATGTGTTCCATTTGTTTGGCAATATCTAGGACTCTTGCAGTTCCCGCCGTATTCTGCTTAACAGCGTCATCTAGTTTAGCTTCCAATTTTAAAGTGGCTCCCATATGAAATACAATATTAACTTCTTTAACTAAAAGTTCGATGTCTGTCGAACTTAATCCCAAATTTTCAGAATATAAGTCGCCAGTTAGAGGAATAATTTTTTTAATTGCGTCCGGCTGAGCTTTTCTTAGTCTCTCAAACATCTAAAATTAATTGAAATTCTGGATAAATAATTATAATATTGGCATTTTCTCAATCAATAAGGTTGATGGATGATTATCAATTTATTGATACAAAAACAAATATTTCAAATTTATTATTAAAAGTCAAATTGAAACGAATGATTCTCATAGATATTCAGAGGAATAAATAAAACACAATTTACCAAGACATCAATTATTCTAAGTTTTAACTCTATACCTAGGGCCGATCGCGAGGTCAACGAACGTGGAGTCCCCGCACATAACGTTTTGACAGTACATCTAGATTCACAGTAAGAAATCTGATAAGTGAATGGTTCAAATTTGAAAACTTGTTTGAGTCGTTTGTTTTACGAGATTTTGTGTTTGATAAACCATTAGCTTGACTTCAACTTTGTATTTAGTACAAACACTGCTCCAACAAATTGAGAACAATACGAATGACGCATATTTTGGAATATTGTATGCAAAAAACCTATGCAAGTACAGTTAATCTTTTCGAGTTTCAGTTCGAGTTAAATAGAACGTCAAAGTAAAAATTAATGTTCGGTGAAAAATTGGAAGTGGAACTCAATTTCATGAAATCATAGAGTAAAATAAATAAGTACAAGAAAAAGAAACCTTCAATCACTAACGCAAACAATAAAGAAAATCGTAAGTAACAACAGCCTGCCTCTTTTCGCCGTCGCTAACAAATTGAATCGTAGAAAAAGGATAAATATGTTTGTGAAGTGGAAGATGTATTTGAAAACCTAAGGGATACTGTCACTGCGGTTTTCCTGTAACCGGGTAAACCCGATCAGCAGCCAAATCGCAGACGATAGGAAACAATACAGCCGCAGCTGTACCCGCACTTTATTACAATGAGAAATCTATGATACTCTCCAAAAAGCAAACTGGTTCGTCGAGCTACTTTGTTTACAGTTTCTAATTCCTCTCGCAATCGTAGACGGACACACACGCAATGAAGCTATACGACACCAAAAAGAAACCCTTCCTAAAAACCAACACAATCCCAGGCCCTGTCTCTATCAGGACCATTCCAGAAATAAACTATATCTCACACAAATAGAAACAACCGAACGAGACTGTTTCTCACGAAAACTTCACCAGTGTACACGTTGAAGGACCGAAAAGAACTATTAGGTTTGATTTGACTGGGAAATCAACTTCTGAGTGAGTTTTGAATGCATCAATAGAAAATACAGATTTTGTTGTAGAATTTCTAGAAATACTTTCTTTTCAAATCCTTTATGAGCTGTGTGTTTATTGTAAATAGTCAGGTATATGATTATAGGAATGATTTTGGTCTATGGAAGAGAATAAGGTGATAATGGAGAGAAGTGTTTATATTTTTGAGTAAAGGTGCAAAACAGAATGTATGAATATTTGAAAGTCAAGAGGATTGGAAAGAAAATAAATTCTCGTTTTGCTTTGTACTGACATTCTAATTGAACTGTATTCATTGATTGTTTTATTTGCTCATAGATTTTTATAATCGAAAACTAGAAACTAAAGACATAAAACCACGACTAATTTTTACTGTTACGAATTCGTCAACTGACCTAGACCATGAAGCAGGTCCTATTCGATTATGTTAATAGAATCTAAGTTGGGCGGACCCGCCAAGTAAAATTCCTATAGAATATTTATATCGTGTTGTGACTGTTTTTGGGGAGTCAATTTCTGAAAAGGCCATTTGTATGTTTACATTCTAGACCCGAATTATCTAGAAATCCGTTGTATAGAAACATGCGCTAGTTTAGCATCCTGAGTCAGTAAATGATCTGTCATAGTGAACACATCGGAATAGTAAATAGTGAACTGTATATTTATATTAATTAGTATGTTAAGAATTAGATAAATATTTTGTAAAAATTTTAGTGCATTGTTTAGACTGTTTAGAGAATAGTGAATAACTTAGTATTTAGTGTTAGTGTACAAATAAACTGTGAAACTAAAATACACAGTGTGTATAAATTCGCTCCACTGCTTAAAAACTGTTTCAATAAATAAGAGCATTGCAGTATTTTACTACCATTCTCTCAATAATAGTAAAACCGCCAAGGCTCTGCGTAATAAAATCCAAGTTGCCATATCTTTTTTATGCTCTTAAATGTTCGTAAAAAATATTAATGTATATAGTGGTTTGAGCACGTTTTCAAGAAAGGTATGGCTATTAGCTTCAACATAGGAGCTGGCAACGAAGCTATAATATAAAGAAATAAGGTAGAAGAGGGGAGAAATATTGTGAACAGAGCTTTATAAATCAGTATTAGATTTTGGAGAATTCATATAGGTAAAACAAGCTTAGAACAAATGAAAGCTTCCTAGTAATCATTTAATTGTAACTCCCTAATGATTGGGAGCTTTTTTCTTTTTTAATACCTGCAAATCTACCTAATTTAAATTTTTAATTATTATATTATTATTTTTTGTAATCTTAAACATACCGGTAATTTCCACATATCGTCTATTCTTTGTTTTGGAGTTTTGCCTCTCTTTGATCGTATTAATATATAAATATTTTTGATTTCGGGACAAGAATATAACAATTTTTCAATCATGACTTTTCCCATCAATCCACTTCCTCCGGTGATGAAAATGGTTTTGTTTTTGTACCATTCTGTTACTGGACTGTCCTCCTTCCGCATTATTACCTGCAAATCAATTAATTTTTTTTAAATATGATCGTATACCCTACTAAACTTTATAACATTTTTTGTTCTTAATATTTGTTGTTTTATTTTATTGGAAATCTTTATATTTGTCTTGTTTTTATTAAGCTTTTCAGGCATCTCTATTAACACAACAGATTATGACATAGCCAAGTTTAACTAATGTGAAAAATATACTTTTTCTTTTTGTAAAACTTTTTATTTGGTGTTGTTATTCTTTTAATACAATATTTATCATAAACATATTTTTTATCACCATTAAAAAACAGTCTGAACAACTCGCAGAGTTAACAAGGGAAGAACTTTTTCAATCAGGACCATCAAAGTTACTAAAATATATACAAAATGGCCCTCAATTATTATTTCTGGTTACACAATAAATTATTGCTTCAATAATTTTCTCATGTTTAATTTCCGAAAAATCTTTTATCAGTTTTAACGTCAGAATACAACCATGTAAAAGGCTACGAGGGCTATATGAAAAGTGTATTGGTATAGTATATTTTTTCGCATGCGTTCCTCACTAGAATTTCAGCCATTTTGGATGCTCAGTTTCTGTTTGACAATCATATTAGTGGGTTGTTGTGAAGATTTGTTGTAAAATAGTAAAAAGTGAGTTTGAAATTGATATTAAATATTTTGTTTTGAAAGCAATACTCTTACGCAAATGGAGAAATTTTGGAACTTGTAATTGAAAAAAACGCGAATAACTCGAATATTAAGAGAAATCGAAAAAATGTAAAGCACAAAATTTTCTAGGAAAAAGTCTTGGGTGATATTTTCGTTAAAGCCACTATTTCTGAGTAAATTTCTCTCAACGCCGAAAGTCGGAGCATCCACTCGCGAATTTCCGAAAGTGCGAATTCAAGCCAATTTACGTTCCAGGCGCACATGGAAACTGCTCTAACTCTTGGAAAACTACTTCGTTTTCAAAAAATCAAAATCCATCATGAAGATCTCTATCTTCTAATCGGGTAAGCTAGCATAATTGTCGACTTAGGAAAATCTTGCGAGATGAAGAGGTCTATTGGCCACATAAGCACTTGAAGTTTCAATGGATATATTTCATCACTCGTCATATAAACAAGCAAATCCAATGAGATATTTTTCGTTCGTGGTATTATCAACATTTTCATGTATATAACAAACATGAACTACTTCTTGGTTTCAAATGAACTAACTTTTAAAAAACGCGATCATGACCACTAGATTCGTTCTCGGTTGATTATTATTTCAATATTCACAGACATCTTAATAGTTTCTCTCTCACAAAAATGTGGATACTCATATACAGTATTGGATCTGGCACTTTTTTTCGAATTCTATGTAACTCAAAAACATTTTGAAACGCGAATAACTCGAAAACTCAGAGGAATTCGCTCAAATTTTGTGTTTTACAGTTTTAGATCCAGCATTTTTTTTAATTCTACGAGTTTATTCGCGATTCAAAATATTTTTGAGCGTTCAAACCCATGATATAATGGAAATTTTGAAAAATTTTGTTAGGAAAAAATTGAAACCTTTTTTGTACAGAATGTTGTGCTCCACATTTTTTGTGTCGACAGTTTGTGTCGAAATCCTCATAGTTTTCGAGTTATCCGCAATTCAAAATGTTTTTGAGTATATGAACTCATTTTACGGTGAAATTTTGAGGTTAGGAAAAAATGTAATCTTTAGAGAATTTTTTGTTGTACATTTTTTGTTCTAGCACTTTTTTCAAATTCCTTGTAGTATTCGAGTTATTCACGATTCGTTTGACTGTTTAAACCCATTTTACGGTGAAAATTTTTAGGTTAGGAAAAAATTCTTACGATACTTTTTTGTAGAAAATTTTATACTCTACAGTTTTTGTTTGGGCTTTTTTTTTGGAATTCCTCATCGTTTACGAGTTATTCGCATTTCAAAATTTTCCCATAATTTTGAAAATTCTTGCCTATAATTTTAACAAAAGTTTCTAGAAATGAACAATAGGTAAAAATATTTTGAACCTAAATTATCAAGCATGATTAAAAATTATCGTATCTCAACAGAAAACGGAGTTATTGTAGAAAGCCAGTATTTAACCTTTTTTCAAGATGACGGAAAATGCACATAGAAAATTTTAGTAGACAACGCCCCCACGTCATATAAAATTCAACTTCTTTAGACGTTAAGTTTTTCACACCAATTATAGCAAATGGTGTTCTGGGTGGCCCAAAGCTCTAAGTCCAGTCTGTAATTGTCGATCTCAATATATTGTTGTATCTAAAGAATGAAGTTGAGAGGACGAGCTTTCCTATGATGAACTGCTTGATATCAACTCCAAGAACAACAATTGTTGTGAACTTAAAAAACAGAAAGTAAAATTTCTAAGAAGCACGTAACCAGAATTTTGAAAATAATAGGAAAACATGCAAATCTATATCATTAAAAACAGCTAAGTGGGTATAATCAAGTAACCGCGAAATTGGAGGTGAGATTATGAACAAGCTAATTATCAAATAAATTTTAAAAGACTGTCAAATGAAGAGCTTCAGTAACTAATTTGAGCTAACAATAAAATAATACAAAAAAAATTGTTTTTAATGACTATTAAATGTCGAAGGAAATCGCCCAAAAAATGCATCAAGTACTTTCACGCCACTTATTTATGTACAATGCTATTTTTTATACATAGCCTATCATTAGTTTCGCTATGAAATGGTTTTCATAAACGAGTTCTCTTAAATAAAGTTCAACGTTCGATAATATTTCTTCCAAATTTTAGTAGAATTGCATAACTATAATATTACCCACACCAGTTATTCATTAATATTTGAACGAAAAAAACATATCTCATCAGCTTAGAAAGTAGTTCTACCATAGACATAGGTTATGTAACTCGATGCCTATTTGCAACAGATATACTAATGATTTCTAAGATAAAATGAGGAAATTTCTTTTTAGGTATTATTAGACCAGTTCAATTTTTGTTTGATATACAAAATTTCATCTACCTATCTACATTCATTTATATATGCATATGCATATATTCAATTGCATTTGAGCAATTAATGGCATCTATAAATGGATAAATTAAATTATAATAACTCACTATAGTTGAATCGTAAAGTGATTTCTTAGGCCCATTGATTGAAAACCCACAAAAACAGAAATATTCAATATTAGCTTATAAACAAGTAACTGTTTAATATTTTACTTTACAAAAAACTATTTCTTTTATTCACTCTATAAAGACTATAGGTATGTTCAGGTAGTTTCAGAGAAGTTGAGGAAATCGCTATATTCACAGATTCTTCCTTTGTTACTAAGTTAAATCTTTAGTCTTTAATTTTCGAGCAGGATAAACGGTTCGATGCAAAATGAACCATCGTCGGCGTGTATGATTCAATTTGAATGTACTGGTGTTGCTACAGTTTATATCTTTCAAAAGTAGATAATAGACGAAGCTACGTTATGGGCATCAATGCCATAGATAAATCTATCATTTTTATACACGTACTGTAGGGTTTTCCATGTTCGGAATCCATTTTTCATCGCAAATAAAATGAGTCTAATAAAATATCTTTCAGTAGGACAAGGTTATACACCTCTACTCGACACGATTCTTTTGATTTATGTCCCACTAGTCGACATTTTCATAGATTTTACTCAAAGATTTTAGTTTTCATTCTCCTTACCGTGCTACTTGTAGCTAAGTTTTCCTGCTTCTTACTTTCTTTCTTTTTTACGTCTTTTTACTTATGTTACTTTTCTAATTAGGCTTTCTGTTTAAACTTCTTTCAACTACTTTGTTTCTATTGATTCTTGTTTGAGCTTCTTTAAAGTTACCTCATTTCTTATCCTGTCCACCTTCTTTTTTCCTGCCATTTTCTTCAGTTGCTTCATCCTCACTGCTACTATTCTACTCTGTATTTTTTTATTCATCACCCACGTTTCACTTCCATATATTAACTTCCATATTAATATCGAGTTGTATACTTTTATTTTTATGTCTTAATCTATTTCTTTTTTCTCAAAAATTGTCTTATTAAGAGAATAAAATATTTTATTTGCTTTTCTTCTTTGTTCGCTATTTTTATTTTTCCGCCTTCTGTGTAAATGATTGCCAGGTATTCAAAAGTGGTCACTCTATATAATCTTTTTACCTTTCATTATTAAATATTCCCCATGTTCTCTTTTTTTGATTTACAGTTATCCTTTTTCATTCCTCGATATTTACTTCCATTCTCAGGTCTTTATCCATATGTCTACTTTTTCTTCCATTTTGTTAAATGTATCTTTAGAACGTCTAAAGGAGTTCGATAATCGGCAAGTGCTGGTACCAGGTTGATTTTCAACTGCTCTTCTTGTAATTGCAGTAGTCCACGATATTAAAGGGTAAAAGCTTAATTGATTTGAGGCTGTATCAGTTTTTCTGACAAGGAGCGTTTTGGTGCGATAAAAAACTGCGGCAATCATCAAAAAAGTTCATTAAATGGTACTGGAGGAAAAGAACGCATTTGCCACATACTGTTGAAGAATTATGCATGTGTAAAATATCCACGCTTTAGGTATCACGATTGCCAACTTTGGATCAAAAGCGCATTCGACATTTCTCGTGCCTTATTGAGGCGATTCAAGCAAAATGAGTCGAATTTGTAGCGTAGATTCATAGCTGTAAATGTCCGTTTTTTGGGATAGTCATATGATTATGTTTACCAACTATCTTCAAAAATGTAAAATAATAACATGAGAGTATCAGACAAAATTGATTGATAAGGAATAAGGAAAATCGCAAAAATGTTACCGAATTTGAAGAAAGAGAAGTCGTTTTTCAATCAGAAAACAGCAACTATTATTTGGAAAGTTTAAAAATATTGAATCAATCCTGGAAAAATGTATAGACTTAAAAGGAGGTTGAAAAATAAAAATGTCTTGTGCCTTTGTTACGTCGGAATTTTTTTCCATTCTCAGGTCTTCTATTGTTTTTATCTATATGTCTACTTTTTCTTCCATTTCATTATAAGTATCTTACTTTACCGCTTTCATATACGAATCCCTCTCGCCTAATGATTTTCAGTGATGATTGGCGACCTGAGTGCGAACAATATCCTTCTTCTTTCTTCTTTAACGTAAGCAAAATGCTTGTTTTCCCTCATATCCTCTGCCGTTTAATTCCAGCGGTCTTCCAACGCTTCGGCGCCCTAAGGGCGACTGGTCTCTAGCTATTTTGACTATTCTGTCGTCATTTTTCCTAATATCCATTCGTTTACGTTATCAATCTTACATGTTCTAATGTCCTCGCTTCTCTCCCTGTCAAAAAGTGTTTTTCCAGCGATCCTGTGCGCTATTTTCATTTCGGTGGTTTATAATATTCTCTTTGTCTTCGATGTCTATAGTGTGGCTTCCGCTTAATATAGGCCGGATGACAGCCTTATATATTCGGAATTTGGTCTCGTCCCGATATATATAAGATTGTATCGTTCAGGTAGGCGAACGATATTAAAGCGTAAAATTTCTACTATCAAAACGCTGCGCTGTTCGCTTATTAACTGTGTCCTCCACTTCAATTGTACATATTTTCCTTGCTGCCACAGCTGCTTTAAACTTTTGCAACACGAACTAAGACGTCAATAAACAGGTCAGGATCAAAAGAACGACATGTTTAAGTTGTTACATTTGAAAACCGGCATTACTTATCAGACACCCTCTAAATTATAAAAAATAAATTGTACATACGGAACTAATGCGTAGTGAGTAATGTTTAATGAACGCCTGTGAGGTAGATTTAAAGCAATGATGTGATAATCTATAGCTGATTTATTTATTGGATGTAATGCGTGAATTAATATATGAATATACGAATAACTTAAATCCTGTATTTCTTTTATAACATAGGCTCCTTATCTGGATTTTCATTTGATTTCAGTATAACTAGCCCGAATAGAATACATCATAGAAAGTGAAATGAAAAACCGTAATTCTATGCCTTAGTGACGAATGGAATAAAAAACTGTCAATAATAAATACTCAAAATATTATCGTATATAACTGAAAAGTTTTGTATTTTAGTCATTTTATAAAAGAAAAACAATTCATTTTACTAATGGAAAATTATGTTTAATCTCTATAGGTGCATCGTTTTAAAGTGTGAAAATTATTTATTTTTAATATTTTGTGTTAATATATATTTTTTTATATTTTTTTGATGTCCACACTCTTTTTTATCTCACTGTCGATCTTTTATAAACTGACTGGGAAAATAAATTATTTTTATTACATAAACAAAAATTAAAGAAATTACTCTCTGATATCAAAAATAAAAAATGTGTTAAATAATATCTAAGAAATGTCTATAAATACAAGATTATAAATATTATAAAAAATTATTCATGGTTTGCTGCAAATATTTAAAATACGTTCATACTGCGAGAAATTGTTTTCAGTTTCTAAATAAATTTAAGCGTACTTACCAACCTCGCAACTACAACAGTTTATGTTTATTCAAGACGCGAGTGATTTAATGAATGAATTAAGTTACGATCTAAATTGCGGAATTTGTTGCTTTACCTTTTACTGCTTATTACTACACTTATTCTATAGTAAGAGAAAGCAAACAGTTTATGGAAGAGGGGCCGAGTATAAAGTCTAAACTTCTATTTTCCACAAAATAAGTCAAAATTTAACAACTTTTCCATATAACTAGATCCGCATAATCATAAAAAGTTTATTTGAATAAAATTTACAATTTATCACAATTCAATAACACTAACAGTTGGATTATTTCGAGAAGAAAAACAGTAGGCATTGCATAAATATACAGAGGATATTTCATAAGTTTTCATATGTGAAACTTGTTGAAGACATTTTCTCATTGTTTATTGACGACGCATTACATTTTAACATAAATACTGTGGATTGCGATTATGAAATTTGTATATTGTTCAACATTATTGGAAATAAAATTTAAAGTACCTGTGGCAGTAAGAAAAATATGTGAAATTGAAGATTCAACTTTAAGCGAACAGCACAGTGTCAGTTTAATAGTTTTAATAGTAGAAATTATGTAGAAAAATAGGGGAAAGTCTAATCTTTCCAAATATGTATTATTCACTGCCAATAAACATATTTTCCATTGTTAAGATTAATTGGAAACCTAACCTAACCAAACTTAATCTTAGTAAGTGCTCAGTATTGTTCACGGCACCATACAAAAAAATTTTCGTCGGTAATTTATGGAGACGATAAATGAGTTTGTACAAAGGCAAAGACGATATACTAGTAAATATATAGACATACATAATAACTAAGGAGAATACGACATATTGACGAGATATGAACATCAAGATCCACATTATAGTAACAACAATCATAAAAACAAATGGAATAGAAAATTTGGGCACAATGAAAAACGGATTGAGCCTATATGAACTATTAGAAAAGCAGAAACCTTAGGTACGGGATGAGCCGAAATCCTCGTCCAACATCTAGGTAGAAATTTGGAAGAATATTCAAAATATAGATTGAAAAAGTAATACAGAAACATATTTAATAAAGAAAGATATGTTTCTAATGAAATGATAAATGTTTCGAAATGGGTATACTTTTTTAAAAAGGAAGAAGGAATAAAAAAAAAATGTGCCAATATCTTTTCGTAATTCTAGGCCACAATACTCATACGGAACGGGTGTTTCCTTTAATATCTATACTGTGGACGAAAGAAAGGGATGTGAATATAGAATAAATCGAGTGTGTCGATGATTAGCACTTCTGCCACCTCCGATCGTCAAGACTCGTGTGGAGAGCCTCAAGGAGGCACCTCGCGGGAGTATAGCTCGGTCAATAAAATTTCCTATTATTTTATATACTTCTTCTTTTAACAGGCTTTCAGGTAATTCAGTTTATTATCGATGACTTTCTCGTAATCTGCACCAAAACTATATAAGTGGAATATAGGAGCGGAATTAACATCATAATATCTCCAAAAACGGCCTACCGCCCCGGCCAGCGTCTTAAAATTTATGGCAACCCTACTGTAAATACAAGTGTTTTGATGACTGATTTTACCAAAATACCCCCTCTTTGTGTTTTTTCCTCACAACTCGACTCACGTTAAAAATTCATTTTCGATGATATACTATTTTTTACTCTGATGTATACATGTCCATTAAAAAAGTGATTATTCATTACTAAGAATATTTAATTATATTTACTTTTATTATTAGTTTCAATAACATTCATATTATTACGAAAGTTGATGATTTAAATATACAAACACCAATGTCAAAACAATCAAAGTACCGCAATCTATATTGAACGCGTAATATGTTGAGAATTGTGTTTGATTTGTAAAATCGATTAAAATTAGTCTTTGAAACTTATTTATTGGGTGACAGGGGCGGCTGGTGCATAAGCGCAGCGGTGCTCTCAAAAAATAAACTTATCAAAACCACTCAGTTAAGTCAAACAGTTGACCAATCCATATATTTTCCGATTCTACGCTGTTGCAGTATTATCATTCATCTGAGATTCTCGAACGTATTCTGCACACTCTTTCCCAACTGTTTAGATCTATAGAACGATTTGACATAATAACAATATAATATAATAGAGCAATTTTATGCAATATGGAAGTTGTTTTCAACTTAATAAGGTACGTCTTTACCAAATATTATCATAGGAAAAACTGATATAATATGATCTTATTCTTGTGAAGCAAGCGTATAAAATCAATGGGAATTTGACAACGGTGACAAACCTACAAGATGTTTTTTTAAAGCATTGTAGAAAGGAAATATTGAAGACATGGGCTTGTGGCAGTAATAATTGTTAGGTCTTCTTGTTATTGACGTTACCAAATTGTATACCAAATTTTAGATGAGTTATCTCAATTTTTTCCTCTAATATGATTTGTAAAAAAATTAATTCAAATCACTAAATTGGTATTATATGTTCATAGTTTTAAGTTAGATATATTAAAACGTATAATATATTTTTGTATATCTCTGTTAAAAACTGTAATAGACATTTCAGATGATAGTGACAATAATAAATGATTAAATACAATTGATCACTTATTTCTATCATACAAGATGGCGCAAAAAGTACGCAACAATTTCAAACTAGTATAATTTGTTTATTTTGATTACATACAAAATGGACTCACATAAATACAATGTTTAGATTAACCAATTTATGACTTTGTCCATTGGAATATCAATAAGCACTATTTGCAGTGAACTGATCACTTTTAGAAGATTACTTCAGGCAGATGGCGTCCTTCCGCGTCGATACACATCAAAAGTCTTTCTTCGAAGTTTTCCATTACTTTTGACAATGTTCCATTGGAAATAGTTGTGTTTTCTTCCCGTATTGCAGCTTTCAAGTCTTTACTCCTTTTGTATGGTGTGGAAGCATGGACACTGACGAAAGCAATTCTCAAAAATCTCCAAGCTTTTGAAATGTGAATTTATAGGCATATGCTCCGAATCAGCTGGCAGGATAGAGTACGTAATGACGACGTTATGGTGCAAATGAGAAAGGAGAGAGATTGTAAGAAAATTATCTTACTTCGCACATGTAATACGCAATCCTGACGCATATAGTATATTGCATCTTATGATCCAGGGAAAATAGAGATAAAATGAAATCCTGGAAGAAGAGCATCATGGTTAAAAAATTTACGTCAGTGGTTCGGTCAGACAACTAGTTCACTCTTCCGAGCTGCAGTGAACAAAGTTATCAACATGATCGCCAACGTCCGATAACGGACTCGGCACTATAAGAAGAAGAAGAAGATGTTTTCCTTGGTCTTCCTCTTTTTTGGTATTTTCCTGATATCCATCGCATTACTTTCTTTGGTAATCTTACTTCTATCATTCTGTGAACATGTCCGTACCATACCAGTTGTTTCTCTTCTATACATGTTATAACTGTCTCTTCTACACATGTCTGTAGCTTCTATTTTCCTATTCATTTGTTCTTTCAGTCGCCACGTCTCTGATCCATATATTAACGTGTATTTGGTATCATATATTCTCATTTTTCTTTCTTTGCCTAGATCTGTACTCGTCAGAATTCCATTAAGTGCTTTGATTATCTGTTTCCCTCTGTCCTTGTTATCTTGTTACTATCTATCAGTAACGGTAACAATCGGGAACATGTTGACCGATGGCTGTCAAGACCTTTATGTTTTATGTGTCTTGTTAGTATATGACAGGTATATTTTCAAAACAGAGGCTATTTTGGTTGCTTTTATTGAACTTATCAAGTGTTACATTTAATGGTAAATGTGGAAGTACTTTGTCCAGTTCCTTTTCAAAAAATTACGAGGTGTATTCATCACTCACCTTTTATATGTATATAAAAATTGTCAATATTAATGTCCCGAGTGCATGTCAAATTGTCGATAATTTAATTTTCTCGAGTGCGCGAATGCGCACGAGAGGAAATTATGAGACAATTTGACATGCACGAGAGGGCATTTTGGCAGACTATTTCCTGAGAAAAATTTAATTTAAAATAAACAATAATTGTTTCTTTTCTTAAAAAATAAAATTAAAACCAAATGATGTTTATTAATCCTAGACGAAAATTTGGCACTAGTGCAAATTATCGATAATTTGCACTAGTGCAGTATTATCGCTGAAATTTGATCGTTGCTAGGTAAACATAAAATATTACAGCTTTTTGGTTGGCTTAAATTTTTCGAAGGAAATAGTCATTATAATTCAAAACGAAATTATAGAGAATAATTCATGTAGTTCCAATTCATTTTTCTTATCTCCATAAACGAATTCAATAATTTTATTCTAGGAAAGGTTACAACTTTTTAGGTTACAACTCTTTATATATATATATATATATATATATATATATATATATATATATATATATATATATATATTGCTGTGATATAAACAAGATTTTATTTGAAAAACAAGTAAACGAAATTTTTCCCCAAATATAAATTAAAAATCCTAGCCGCCAGATTTTGATAGGCAACCAGTTAAATAAATATTCTCCTAATTATGAATTCCTTTCCAATCGACATTTAGATATATGGGGTCCTTCATGTTATAAAGAACTGGTCGTTCCTGAACCAACTTGATGAGGAGCTCGTCGTTCATAGTACAAAAATGTGGTACTCACAGAAAAGAAAATAATGAAAAGTGAATCGAGCAAACTTTTTTCACGTCCGTATTTAAACTGAAAATATCAGTGAGGACGTGTATTTCTCATTTTCACGGTGGATTCCGGAAGGGCACTGAGAGTGTCGAAGAGTCACGTTGCCGTTCATGTTTGAACACGCACTGTATTTCACCCTTTAGTTTACTAAGAATTTCATCAGCCGATATTTTTTTCCACTGGAGGTCACAGTATGGTACGTCATGGCACGGATATATGTGGATCGACTTTAATCCTGCAGTCGGATCTTAGACTATGGGACCATCCTCGTATAGTCTTTGGAGAGTGAGTAAAAGAAAACGGTTTTGTAAGTTTGATTAAACAGTTTTTGTTAGACCCACTTACTTGTTTATTAGCTAATACTGAATATTTTTTGGTACAGGATAAACATCTAATTTGATTGGCCTATAAAGTATAAATACCATGTTACAAAGGGTGTAATTTGCCAAAATTAAGTTGTCTTTAATTGTTGCTCATCCTGTATGTATTTCGATTCCAAAAAAAATTAGTTGATTTCGTATAACTTTCATTAAAGAATATTTTGTATCACTTTTAGTCAGAAAATTAGCTGGTGGTCATTCATTAATAACAAATTGTTATTAGATGGATTAAAAATTCGTGTTACGGAATCTTGTTTATGAATATTTTATTAGATAGAATCGTTTTTAAATATATACATAATAACCTTAGATGTACAACGTTAGTGTGTAATTTAGAGGCAGAAATATTAATTAAAAATGCATTGAACTAATGGTGACACAAATTTCCAATTATGGTTGCAGGTACTTAATACCTTAGAAGCTAATTGCTCAATACATACAAATATACAGTGAAATGTCAAACATCAGAGTTATTAACTTTGATAAAATAAGTCTAATAGATTATCAAATCGTTGAATAATAATCGTTTTTCACTCGTGTAATTAACAGTATTCACCTAAGTACATATGAAATGAGTATAATTGGGTACTTGCATTTTTTAAAAAGGATATATTTTGTTACTGATTTTATTAGTTTTTGATATGAAAGAATGTCAGAAAGTAAAATATCTCACTCTCTCTCTCTCACAAAAATTTCAAATTTTCAACTATATAAGAAAACGATTCCATTGGTTTTCATTTGTGACGCCATAGGCTTAATAAAAACATTGAGCAGTTGTCTGCTTGATGATCACGGGGTTATCGTTGCCAGCAACGTAGCGTGAGCTATTATAATACAATTTGTATTTATTATTTACGTTTAAATAAAACATTTTTCCATATATAAAAATGAAGTGGTATAGGTTTTAGGTTAAGTTATCACATTATTACATAATCAGGTTAATCGCATAATAAACTTAATTACCATAAAATATTGAATCTTACTTACATTAAAATGATCCTGGCAACAAAAATAATTACATTTCGTAGAATCGTCAAAACCACCAACACTTTCAAACCATATTCGAATTTCTTGGCATCATAAAAAAACTTTATCAGTTGTTTTAGTCGTGGTATTTTCACATCCTGGCCCAAAACACGATTTATATACCATTTTCCAGATTAATCAAAGTTAAATAATAACACTTATTTTAGAATAATCGAGATAATAACTATCGTATTTACTTTGTATCATATTTTCAGGATTTATTTTATACCTATTACTTCGCGCAATATGGCGACCTTACTGAAATCTTTAAACTATCTACAAAATTTTGAAATTTTCAAAAAAATATTTCTCTATAAATATTAATCAAAGAGTTGAAAAAATTGTATATAAACTATCCAAAATATTTTTTCTCAAACCATACAAGTACCCTACACCAATATTTCATCAAATGTATCATAAAATTACCGTTTCCTTCTTGTTAAATTCATTTGCGACGGTTATTTGGTAGAGTGTTTTGCCTAATTGTTTGGAATTTTTGAGGCTGTGATGAGATTTTTTCCTTTTTTTAAAGAGGGAGAGAGAGAAATGCTTTATTGTCAAAAAATTGTTACAATTTGTGGAAAAAAGCTTGTAAAAACTAAAAAACAAACATAAAAATAACTAAATAAAGATACAATTAAAAGAAAATATTTCAATATAAAGAAGAAAACCACAATGAGTAACAAAATTATAATGTAATGGTAATAGCAATAGGTATTAATTAGTATATAAATCCATAGCAAAAAATAACCCAGTATGCAGCTTGCCCGGAATTAAATATTATTATTAGAAGTCGTTTACAGAGTAGAGGGCTCTTTCCAGTAAATACGCCCTCAAATTATTGCGGAATGCGAGAGAATATGATATCGATTTGATTTCAATTGGCAAGTGATTGTGCATTTTTTTGCATTGTAAAATATTGAGCCCTTAACTAATTCTGAACGTGGAGTAGGGAGGTACAGGTCGTGCTCCGTGTGCGTAAGTGGATAGCCGAGCAACGACCTTTCTGAAATTGGAAAAACGGATTCAAAGATGAATAAAAAAGGAAGTGTCAGAATTTTTAATCTTTTAAAGAAGTCCCTGCAATGAGGCCTGCTGTTTAGTCCGAGTATATCTAACAGCTCTCTTTAGTAGTTTAAAGATTCGCTCAAATTGAGTCGCACCACACGTACCCCAGAAGGGAAGGACATATCGGAGATGCGACTCAATAAAGGCATAATATACTATTAAGGAGGTGGATCTCAGCGTAAAACAGGAGAAATTTAATTTTTTAGATAAAGCTGCAATATGAAACTCCCATTTCAAAGAATTGTCCACAACAAGCCCTAATAATTTTACAGATTCAACGACGTCAATGGTGGTGCTATTCAATAAAAAAGGCTGCAATGTATTTTTATATTATGAAACTTTGGTTTTAGAAACGTTGACACTGAGAAGATTATGAAGTGCCGTGTGATCAAGGTTGCTCCAAGAGAAACTAGTGTCTACTGCAAATAGACATATATTACCACTGATGTCAAGATAGGCGATGTCGTTTATAAACAGAGGAAACAAAATGGGGCCTAGTACTAAGCCTTAGGGCACTCCAAATTCTTGCAAGAAGACATTGTTCTATCAACCCTTACAAGCTAACTGAGGGAGAATATAAAATATTTTATGCCTGTGTTACTTAAAAATTCAAATTGATGGTTAGTAAGTATTTTCCTCTTTTGAAAGAATAACACTAATAACAACATCTGAAAGTATATTAGGCCTCGAAGCTATATCTTCCTCTCATATCTCTTGATGCACAGTTTGTACCCGTTTTACAGAAATTCCATGTACTGATAAAAAGGCTACATAACACACAAGAACTTCTTTTAATCCACCATTTGTCTTTATTCCAATCTTATAAGAAATAAGCGTGAAAATATGCTTCATTTTCATACTTTATAAGGCTACACAGATACACAAATTGTTGATCATGACTTGATGTCATTGAATCTTAAAATAATCAATTTTCGTTCTTACAGTAAGTTTTCTCAACATTCGAGACGTAAACACTTACAGTCAATACCAATCTCAAATTATCTAATTTTCTTACCATTATCTTATATGCAACGAAAGGATTCTTTTTTTTCAGATTGTTTATAGCTTATAACTAGTACCCTCATCCACTGCTTATCTTTATTTTATATGCTTGTCTACAGATGCTTATTAGGAGGATGGGTAAATATAAAACTAGAAATTTCAAAATTTTTATTATTTCAAACAAAAAAATTATTTCACAATAACGATAAATTTTCCCATGAAATTGTTCAGAGATCATACTATGTAATATAGTGAAATTCCATAATAAATTGTGAACACTGAATTTAGACCTATTTTTTATAGGTATTTAATGGATTTACTATATATCACATATGAAAACTATAGAAAATTATTTAAAAGCAGCAACTAATATACATTTCTTAAGATCTTCAAAAATATCAAAATATTTCAATGTTCACTTTGAACTCTTCTATATCGTCAGCTTAAAGGTAAAAGTGACTAAGTATAATTTTTTCCAAATTCTAGAAAAAAGTCGTTGTGTGTTGTCATTATCATTTTCCGTAAGTATAGAAAGTCTCCAAATGAATATAATTAGAAAATTCATTCAACTATCTGAGAAAATTTATCAAAGGTGAAGTTCATCATAGTTACTGAATGATTTGTATAGGTTAGAAGATTTGACGAATTTTCATCGATCAGCCTTTTTATTTTATTTTTTTTTAAAAGAAAAACAGATTGCCAGCAAGTCAAAAGTAACAGCGAAGAGAATCTGATAGCAGCTTACAAATCTTTACATTTGATTTGCGAAAAGTAATGCAGCAACAAAGAAAGCAGAAAGAAATGAAATAAATGTAAGAAGAGGCTATAAATTTCTATCCATGATATTCCCTAGAATAAGAGAAATATTATCCGGCACCTACTCAGGATATCAACTGTTCTTCATACCTATACAAAGTAAAACCATTTAAAGCTAATTGGATATAAATTTCTAGAATCCAGCAACTCCTGTATGATTCCATGCATTCCACTATAGAAAGGAAAATGAATAAAGTGCTTTGAGCTAAAGTATACAGATAGCTAATCGATTCGTGAAAGACCACGAAGTTATGACAATTACTTTTCAGCTCTCGTCCCTAACTATAGTGCCCAATTACAATTAAATAATGCAAAAAAGACTTGTTCCAACTTTGTACCAAAGGAATCATTACAATAGAAGTCCAGCAGCTGATAGTGGTATAGAAAAATACCTTCTCTAGAAACTTCAGATGAAAGATCTCCACAGCTTTGTGTTGCTGATAGCAGCAATGAAGAGTAAACAGACTCAATTAATTTTAACCTATATTTTTTGTGTATTAGAATGTTTTATTTCATATTTGTTATGAAATATTTGTGAAACATTTTTCTCTGTCAATAAAAAGATTATGAGTTATATTTAGAAAAATCCAGATGACTTTAAAAATTAAAACGTAAAAATATATTGTTCAGCAAAATTTTAATATAAATAGAAATATTGTAAATATCATTTCAATAAATTTTGTTAATTCAAATCGTTGAAAATAATTGAGTTCATTCATTTGTTAAATTAAAATATGTGTGTTTTGTGAAAAAAGTTTTTAAAAATAAATTATTTAAAGTTAAATATATAATTGGCGCAGTCAGTAGGATTCGAGCGGTTGTATTATTTCATGCACTATCTAAATATCTGAATATTTAGGTGTTATTCAGGAAAACTTTCAGGTAGTTTTTTTGTAAAGAATAATAAAAAGAACTTTAGTAACTGAAGGCGGAATCATTAAAGCATATTTTTACAAAATCGTTGAAATTAATTGAGTTCATTAATTTGTTTGTGTGGTTGTGTTATTTTACGCTCTATCGCGATGAAAACTCGACTCCATATTTCAATACTTAGTACAAAAACCTACAATAAGACCTAGCCTTCAGATTGCCTATGAGTGCCAAGTTTCTCATTTCTTTGTATTTTTTCTTTTTTTTTTAATTCTATACTTATCTGTTACTAGAGTGAGGAAGAGATAGTTTATTAATTTTTTAAATACTTATTTCTATGAACAAATTAGAAAATGTATTAAATATATAATTTATGAAAATAATATTTTATTTCACTAGCACCAACTTATGATGTATCAATTGTTTGTTTTTAATAAGCATATTACCGTTATTTTTTCTCTCCTGAAAAAACTTGATTTTGTTACTTAATGCTTTGTACCCCCAAGCCGACGATATATATTTTAAGAATCATTTTTAAAAAAAAGTTCTTCAATTAAAAAAAAACGAATATTTTGAAACTCATATCGAATTAAACTACCAGTTTTTTCATTAAATAAAAAAAATCGAAAATGTTACATTTCCAGATAATACTGTGAATTAAAAGTTAGTTTAGAGAGGGTTCGAAAAAATCAGATAAACCAGTTAGAATTCATATTAAACGTACCATTTACTACCAGAAATAGTCTACTTTCAGTCTTTAGTTATTGAAACAAGTGTCAGACAATTTATTATTATGAATGTTGATACAGTGGTAGTAGTTTAATCAACAAGTGTTTATTAGGTCAAAACTTTTTCGTCGGCTCCTAAAAAATGGAACATTCTTTGGTACAATTGCAATGGACCAATCCCAACAAACTCTCTTAGCATCTTTCATTGAATCTCAATTTGTTTATAAGATATGATGAGTTAAAACATAAATAACCAAGAGGGACTGATAGAGTACAGAAGAAATAAAGTTTTTTTATGATAAAGAAAAACGTGGTTGTTTTTATTGTTGTATATAAAATCAAAAATGGATTTAAAAATTTTTAGTGTGTAACAAATGTTTATTTAACAAAGGAGATTAAATATAATCGATTCTTTTTAGTTACCCAAAAACAAAATAAATTATGGCTTAAAAACATGGTTCCTTGATATTAAATACAAGTAGTCGAAACAATTTGTTAACTGAAAAATCCTTTTTTAAGCAAAAAAATTTTAAAAGGATTGATTTTTTAGAAAATCATATTTTGAATGCATGATTTTAAAAAATCATTTTTAGATACCTTTCATTGATAAAAAAACGAATTAATGATAGTATTATAAAATAATGTTCTCAATGATTTATTTAATTTTTTAATTTGCCACAAACGTAAATTGTTAATAAAAATGTGAGGATTGACAATTTATTTATTCTATCTAAGGCAATATGTTCTAAAGCCTTCAAAAAAACTTGAGGTTTGTAGTTTAACAATTATCTCACTTACAGTATTAATATACAAGCTACATGAAATTATAAATTAACAAACAAATACATAACTTATTGAAAAATCGCGATAAAATTTTTTACTGTTGGATTATTATTTATTGATCTATCCTGAAGTTCCTAATTTTTTTCAGATTTAGAATATCTTAAATAGGTTTTGAGATATAAGCAAAAAACTAAACCCCCTTTTTAGTAGTTAAACAAAACGAATGATACCTCAACCATATTTTTGGGAGCCAGCAAAAAAGTTTTGACCTAAAAAGCACTTGTTGACTAGACTATAGTTAACTGAATTTAGTATAACAAATAAACGGTATTCATGTCCAATTTTACTTGACTTAGGATAAATTATACAAACATTTGAGATTATTTAAAGGAACAAAAAAGGATATATAAGTGACAATAACGAGTTAGAAAAATGACAATTCACTCAAATAGAATTAAATATCTATAGGTTTTCATTATTTTTTTTATTAAAAAATAAATTTGTGATGTAAAAAACATTAGTTGATAAACAATCTATATCTACTGTTATGTATATACCATACATACGTTATGTACAGGGTATTCCACTATAAGCTAAGTTGACATGTGTATCAGAAACTATTTTTAATATTTTTTTGTACATTTTTTAAAGAAAATGCTTGGGTAATTCATTTCATTGTTAGAATATACAATGAATTTCAATATAGATTATTTGTCTAAAGGGTTCAAGTTTCAAATTATTCAGCGTACACCAAAAAATGAATTTTTTTAGAAATAAAAACTGTGAGGTTATAAATTATCAGAATTTGCCAAAATAATGCATGAAGTTTTCTTAATTTCAGGAAATTTCTCTTTTTACAAATGACAACCCTCTTTTAACCCAATGAGGATGGGTGCTATGTTAAAAAAATTCAACGGTTCTTATAGAAATTATAATAAAATATTTGAATTAACATTAGACTTATTTGCAAAAATGGACAAAAGAAAATGCTGAATTATAAATAAACAAAATTTGCAACCCTCTTTTACCCCAATGCCAATGGGCGCTATGTTAAAAAATTCAACGGGTTTTATGGAAACTATGATAGATATTTAAATTGACATCAGACTTATTTACAAAAATGGACAAAAGGAAAAACTGAATTGTCAATAAACTATGCAGATCATCCATAAATGTAAAATTTAGATACAGGGCTGTTACCATCAACTACATTCCTATATTTTATTGTAGAATCTACTACATAATTTTCGATATGCCAATTCAGCTATATATCTGAAACCCTTCTCAAAAATATATAAATATTTGGGTGTTATTTAGGCAAACTTTCATTTTTTATATAGAGTTATAAAAAGAATTTTAATAAGTGAAGGCTGAATCATTAAAACATATTGAAATCCATCGTAGATTCTAAAAATGTAAGGAAAACAAAATTGGAATCCAGAAATCCGAAAATATTTCAACTGAAACTAGCTTCTCGCGAAACTCGTATATAAATTTTCAGAAAAGTAGTTTTTGTATTACATGTAGAATCAGCTTATTGTGGTATACTTGTTTCCCTTTTCTACTATTGACCTATACGGTTGTAGTACTTAATATGGCACTATTTTATATTTAGATATTTGTACAAATTCACATAAGAATATAATATAATCACAATACGCTTAAGAGTTCGATGGAATACTAATATTTGCGTTAATTAATATTTGTTTATGCAGTAATGGCATGTGTCGGGGATTAGTCTTTATGTCTAATAGAAGTTTACGCTTTTTGGCATCCTCTCTAAGGTCGTAAAGCGGTCGGCATTGCTAGAAAATATAAAAACAGAACAATATTACCCCATCCATACTCAATTATTGAAAACATCAAAATATAATTTGTAGATTATGTAAAATAGTCATGTCAATAAACACACAGGAACAGCTCCGATTTTGAGGGTTTTTTTAATTTTTTTTTCTTCAGAAGGAACCTTTTGAGGCATGGACGAAATTATTTATATTGAAACTTTCCTGTTTTTCTTATCAGTTTCCTATAATTCATTTTTCACGCTGGATTTTCATAATATTATTGGGAAAAATTGTTTATTTCACAAAACAAATTGAAATTGAGACTTTTTGTTATTTAGTGTGGTTTAATTGATAAAAGTATTCATAGATTTTATATTCCTAATTGCATATTTCGAGATACGGATATAAAAATAGATTTTTTACAATTAGAGACGTTACCATCGACCTTCTAGAGAAAGATACTGAGGAAAATTTACGGGGCTCCCCAAGAAAATAACGCCTGGAGACTCAGATATAACTTTGAATTCTTCAATAGCGTGCTCTAAAAAAAGAATTTTAAGGCCATACTAATGGGCAGTACAAACAGAGGCATACCAAGGTTGAAATGGAGATGCTACAAAAATTGATGCAGTAAACTCAATGATCCTTGCGGCTAGAGAAAATCGAGGATGTAGTGGTAGTAATGATGATGGATACCATAATTGCTGTGAAAGTTTGACAGTCCTCTATTAAATGGTGGACTGTTGTCAAACTTGATTATTATTGAAAAACCAAGCAAAATAAATAT
This sequence comes from Diorhabda sublineata, assembly GCF_026230105.1. Taxonomy (NCBI): domain Eukaryota; kingdom Metazoa; phylum Arthropoda; class Insecta; order Coleoptera; family Chrysomelidae; genus Diorhabda; species Diorhabda sublineata. Next base: position 8,215,007 of record NC_079477.1, on the reverse strand, counting down.
TTATTGAAGTATTTATTGCAAACACAAAGTATAAATTTGTTTTCGAAAACAGTGTCTAAAGTGAATGTCGACTTTTTTTAAAAGACAATCGCTAGAGTAAATAATGGTTTGTATTTGATAAAAACGGTCTTCAAAGACATATGTCGGTTTTATTTTTTTTTTTTTTTTCAAATGTCTACCAAATCAAAATTCGATTTTATTTTCGATAAATCGATAAATACAGTCTATAAAAACCAATAGCCCCTTTTTTTGAAAAAGACAAATGTCAGTTTTATTTTTGTAAAAGACAGTCTATAAAGACAAATGGCGGTATCTTTTTGAAAAAAACAGTCTCCAAAGACATATGTCGGTTTTATTTTTGAAAAGACAGTCTATAAAGACAAATGTTGGTTTTATTTTTGAAAAAAATGTCTCCTAAGACAAACTTCGGTTTTATTTTTGTAAAAGACAGTTTATAAAGACAAATAGCGATTTAATTTTTGAAAAACAGTCTCCAAAGACAAATGTCTGTCTATCTGATTAGAAAAATAAGTGCTTGTTATATAAAAAAAGCGGATAAAATGAAGGGAAGAAGGAAACAAATTAGCTACTATTTCTGATTTCAAGAAAACTATTTTAAATTTGATAATTGAAGAGAAAAGTGAATATTGTCTCAGTATCACAGATATATAAATATACTGAAGAAAATTATGACTGTCAGTTTTCACTGGCAGAATTAAAAAGTATTGTAACAATTGACTATATTTTTGACGATACAACAGTAAAAATGAGGTTAATGAAGCAGTATGAGGATAATATTGTATTCTCTAATGACGAATTTTTTTGTAAAAAATTATTTTTTGCAAAAATCTAATAAATTGACATTGAAGTTATTCAGCAAATATAATTTATTATATAAAAAACTTTTTCTTTAAACATTTTCCCTCCTTCCGCCTATCATTTTTCAGTAAATTGTTGTAATCGAGATCGGCCAATTCTTCTTTTATTTGAAGTTTTAATAATGCAGTAACATACTTGCTATACAGATTCATCGTCTGGCCCTGGGTTCAGAGATTTTACCATTTTCATGCCTTACGGTCTTCCACTATAATTCAAATATGTAAAACTTACCTTAAACAAACTGTAGTTTCCAATAATGTAAAGAGCCTGTTTAGCTCTAGTAAGGGCTACATTTAACCTTTGTTCATTTGCCAAAAAGCAATTAGAGCTGTATCTTACACAAGATATAATGATTATGTCATTTTCCATTCCTTGAAAACTATCAACTGTGTTCACCGTTATACTAACTTTCGAATTTAACCTAAAATAAAATATTATCAAATTTTAAGAAAAGGAATACAAGACGACATTTACATCGCTTCAGCTATTCCCTTCATTATCAATTCTTTCTGAGCTCTGTACGGTGTGATAATTCCAATACTATATGAACAATTGGGTTTGATGTTTATATTCAAGGTTTCTAGTATGTTACAGATAAGGTAAACTTCGTTGGGGTTGACATAATCTGACCTAAAAATAATTCAAAAGATATTTGAACATATTCTAATTTCTAAAGACCTAGGCAAAAAAAACACTGCAGATTTAGCAAATTCTATTGCATTTCTACAATTTTTCGGAGATGTATATTTCATAGCTTTGCTGTTACTTGAAACAAAACATAAAGAAATGGGAAAACAACTACTCTTGATTGCACTGATTTATTGCACTATTTTTTATATTTCTCAGCAATCTCAGACAATTTAAGATTGTTGTCAAAAAGATACAAAGACTAATTCTAGACATACTGAATATATGATTTACATAAAAATACAGAATCTATTTTTCATTTGTTCTGTTAATGACTAATTTTATTTTCACTAATATTCACACAAAAATCAAGAAATATGTATTACCTATCATCACTAGTGGAATAATTCAAATTAAATACAAGATAAGGAAATATCTGCGGTTGTATGGGATTGAAGCATTTCGGAAAAGAATTCAATTTCCCATTGTAAAACGTCCTATTAGGATAATCACATATTTCCTTTTTCATACGATATTGATCACATAGTATTTGTAGTGGAAAGCTCCCTCTATTACTTCCATCTGTTGCTTCAAAATTATGAAACATTCTTGAAAATAATGATTTATCTAGACCGTGTTGTAAAGCTTCCTAAAAAATAGGAGTAAAACATATTTTTAACAAAATTAACATGAAAAGTCAGTTTCTAGAAGCAAATAATAGTTTTTTATTAGAGAGAGAAATGACGGTTTGGTTTTGAACAAGAGTATTTTCTAAATGCGCTTTGCTTGCGAAAAAGAGTTTTCAAAGACAAATTACGGTCTGATTAAAACTGTATACAAAGACAGAGGATGGTTTGGTTGTGAAAATTTTTTCGAAAACTGTCTGTTTTTGAAATTATAGTTTGCTTCTTCTTCAAATTTACAATATTTATTACCGTTCTATCAAATGCTGCATATAAATAATCGGAGAAATTTGTCATTGTAAAATAATATGTAAGAACTGCTGCATGACCTAACCAAATGAATATATGAAACAAATATTATTGCTTACTTTATTACAAATGACAGCTGGCAGTTGTTGTGGATCTCCGACAAGAATAAATTTCTCAACATTTAATTCAATGGGTAACAAACATTCCATTTCAGTACATTGTGTTGCCTCATCCACAATACAAGCAGTAAATTTAAGTTGATTACTAAAAGAAACATTATGTTAAAAAAGAATACCTTTTGAAACTAAATTTTCAATTGATGTATTAAATATGGTACCTCCTTAAGGTAAGTGCAAGATCTTGCATTGAACAATCAGCCGAACTTCATCTGGGCATGTTTTAATAAAAAATATTGCGTCTTACATTGCATTGCACATTGTATTGAATCATGTCAAGCGGCGTTTACAATTTATAAAAATTATGGCTATCAAAATGGTAATCATATTAATTCAATTAAATTGCTATTTGAGTGAACTATTTATAAGAACCATCCCGAGAGGCAATAAACGAGCTCAAACAGACATTTATCAGGATTACAATTATGAAGATTTTTTAAAAAGCATCAATTTAAAACAGAGCCATCCCAAGAAGGCTAAACTACAGGAAAACATAGCCAAACATATAAAAGTTGAACAAATAAATTGGAAAGGTCACGTAGTAAAATCAGAAAACCACAAAAACAGTATTTTTTGGAAGACATATTAGCAGAAGATCAATAGGCTGATCCAGAATAAATTAAATGGTCATTACAGCTGATATATCAAAAATTGGACCATGGTAGTAGAAATAGGTGTATTGTGTCCTCATGCTTGCTGTGATATTGGGTTCTTGTTCCACCTAGAAATAGGTAAAAGGCGATAGTGGATATGGTTGAGACTGTGAAACTACGAAAAACCTACAATGTTGATAAACACAAAATAACCTTAAAAAAGACAGGTAGTATACAAAACAGTAAAAAAGCTAGAGGTAGATACGACTAAGAGTGACCTGGAGTTGTAAAACCAAAAAGAAGGATGAAAAAATCTCCATGTTGAAAAATAAAAATTGAGCCCCCAGAAAAAGGCAATGAGAAATGTTGATAAATACAAAATTAGCTTAAAAAAGGGCAGGTAGTAGAAAATAGAAGCAAAAAGGTGGAAGTGGATACGGCTAAGAGTGACCCTAAGTTGTAGATCAAAAAGGAGTATGAAAAAACGTCCAATGTTGAAAAGTAAAAAATTGAACCGCCAGAAAGGCAAAGAGAAATGGAGCACAAGATTGTGGAAGGTTGAAACGGCTGTTGAAAGAGACTAAAACTCTCCAGAAATTATAGAACAAAACAAGAATTAGAATCTTACAATATGGTGAACTAAAAATTCAGTGTCCAAAATGTCCAAAAAAAGGACTATTGCAAAATACCAAGAGTGCAACAATTTACTTTTGACCTTTTAAATGTGTAAAATGTAGTTTTTGATAAAAAAAGTTATGGGATATGACTTATTCTAGACATTAAACCAAAAAGTAATTGTGTATAAATTATTAACATCGATTTTCAAAATTAGGCATCCACATAAGTCGCGGCTCTTCAAATACTGTATTAAAATTTTAATTATTTTCTTCAATATAATATGTATTTTTGTAATATGATATTTAAAAGTAACCTCAGTAGATAGCCTATTGGGTTGAACGGTCAGATTAACAAAAATAATAATAATTATATAAATTATTTATAAGCATAAAGAGATTTTATTGAACTTACCGTTTACTTGTTTGTTGCAAAATATAACTCATACAACTGCTAAGAGTAGTACATATCAAATTAGCACCAAGTAATATTCTTTCTTCTGTAATTTTATGCTCGTAAAAAAATTGGTGTCCTAATGTTTTTTTCAAAAATGTTGTCATGTCTTCATGTTTTTCAACTTTGCTATACTCTTTTCTAAGGTTCTTTTCTATTATCAATGTTTTTTGTGTTTGGAAATTTAGAGTGAAACGATTTACCAACTCATTTATGCTAGATTCGGGTCCTATTCTTACAATTCTAAGCATTTTTCGTTCACAATCTGCAATTATTAAATAAAATAATTTTATGGTCAATTGTGGAAATGAATAAAATGATTTAAAATCTATTCTTACCTGGTAGCTCGCATCTGGCTTTATTTAACTTTAAAATCAAGGTATCAATAGCTGCATTCGAAGGAGCTGTTATTAATAAATGAGGAGATATGCCTTGGCCCTTAGCTTTGTACAGTATCTCCAAAACCGTGCTAACTATCACAGACGATTTTCCAGTACCTGGTGGTCCTTTAATTAAGTAAAATCCTGGTTTTCTCTCCAAAGCCATTTCTGATGCTTCGCTAGTGATTCTTTTTTGGATAGCATTTAACATAGGCTAAATATTATATAATATATGAATAAGTTTTCACGATTCTAGGTATAATTTAATGAATATTTTCAATAGAAATACATTTCAATGTTTTATAACACAATTTTTGCATTTAAAATAAAAATATTTTTGCATTTAAGATGGTAATTATTAATAACATTCTGAAGGTAGTAAAATAAATGTTATATTAGTTGCCGACAAAGTAATTTCAATTTTGTAATATAAAATGAAACACTTATTTTAACGAAGAATAATTTTTCATCAATTTCTGGTCTTTATTAGCAAACAACAACCAGGTACAATTGAAAGTCATTGTCATTTGTGAAAGTTTATCCATTCAAAGAATTCTGCAAACTTCGAAATAAATGGTAATCAGGTGGTGTCAGATTAGGGCTGTATAGGGGATTCAGCATCACTTCCTCCCAGCCAAGCTCCAATAATTTCCCGCGAGTTGTCAGAGATCTGGAAGGCTTTGAATTATGGTGGAATACTAAACCTTTCCGATTTGACAATTCTGGCCGTTTTTCTTTGATTACTTCATCCTATTCCATTAATTGTTGACAGTAAACATCAGAATTGATCAATTGGTTCCTTGGAAGCAGCTCAAAAAATACATCTTTGTAATCCCACAAAACTGACAGCACGAACTTTTTTGCTATTTTTCAGCTTTCGATGTGGTTTGGGCTGGTTCATCGTGTTTGCTCCATGATCGTTTTCTAACTGAGTTACTGTACAGGACCCAGTTTTCATCACCAGTGATGATTCTTCTCAAGAAAAGGTCGGTTTCATTTCGTTTAAGGTGCATATCGCAAATGTTGATTCTTTATGTTAAATGAATTTCTTTCAATTCGTGAGGTACCTGCTTTTTTGACCTCATTCCACAGAAAAACCCTTGCATTAAGTAGTTAATAGAAAAAGTATTTATTAAAACACATGAAGCATGTTACTTTCCATAATTTATAAGCTAGATGTTTGGGATCACGCTTTGTTTAAATTACTTGATAAACATTCTCAAAAAAGATGAGGTACAATAGAAAATCAGTAATTGCCATATATGACAGTTTTTGGGTAAAAATGTGATTTCATAAGGAAAATGTGTTACGGGCTCCCACTTTTAGCAAATGCCTTTTTACTACTCACTATTAATACACGAACCGGCTGAACAACTAAGATCATTTTTCTTATAATTTTTTACCCTTGAAAGGTAATGTAATCTGTTCCTGACATATGGTTAACGGCAGTTCTTAGTTGCCCATCCGGTACACCCATGGAGGGCGTACAAATTTTGTTTAATTTCCAATATGTTATATACAAAATTGTACTTTATTTTTTTCAAGAAGTCACGAGGGCAACTTCCAACAACTGATCACCTCGGTCCATATGAAATTTTTACATAGGCTAACTGGAAGTTTTCCCTTTTTCCACATTACCCATCCACCCCTAACAATATAAACTTACTGTATGTCTCACACTGCGACTTTGTATTGGCATTAAAGATGATAAATGCATGGGATTCATAACAAATTGGCACAAAGGTGAGTACTTCAAAGTTTTCAACGTTTTAAAGAGTCTTAAGAAACACGAAATATTAGCTACTACTTTTACAACGATTTGTCTCAGTTTTATGGGTTTGTTCAATTTTTTGGCGACTACAGTGAACTGAATGGAGTTTTCTGAAAACAAAAGAAACTAGATTGAGCATATGTATTAATATACTTTGAGGATATAAGTAAATTCTTAAATATTATCGTGTTCTCAGTCTAAATGGTATTTTTTAATTCGCTTTGACATGTCCCTTATTTAAAAATTAAAGTCTATGCTTCACAACTCATATATGGTTTGTAAAACATCATGATAGTGGAGTTGGACACTCCATTAACCGTTTTTTTTTTAATATTGTTGTTTTTTATCCAAATATAACATTTTTTGTACTAAAATGTAGCTTTTTCCCATGGAGCACTTTATATGTAAATTCTCAGTAACTGCCAAGTCTTACATGTGGTTACATGACTGTAAACTGATTACATAAACAAAATTGGAGAAGTTTTATTGAGATTTCAACCTTATTTATCAACAATTGGAGATTTTATTATTAAAAAATAATTTGAATGAATGCTTTTGTATCAATGTATAAAAATTGAACCTTAAAAATCCAAATGAACTATGTAATTCTATTTATGTCTATTGTGATCTGTGATATATATTCAAGTTTTTGTTACAATGTATACCACATTTTGACTTACCAGAATGTAATCTAGTAGCACTTTTAATATATCCGAAACAAGTTAACCCATAAACGTTGTCAACATCTTTTAAACGTAATTCTAATAAACAGAGATCATCTTGCTTAATAGGCATTGCTCCTACATTTTTAGTGGGTATTTTATCTAAAATACAGTTGGAGTCAAAATATTCAAAAATTTATAACTATGTAATTTGTAATTCATCTAATACTCACATACACAATCGAAACTACATGTGGAATCTATTACTCTTTCATGTAACATCTCAACAATCACAGGAGCTCTAAAAGTAAAAGATGAAACTACATTCTTTTGAAACTTGTTCAAGAAAACTCGATTTGGAGATTTAACATTGAAACAAAAATATTAACAACACAGGGCTTTACATACTATTTTTGGCATTCAAATTCTCAATAAATAATCAGAAATATTTTAAATGGGCATTCTTAAAACATTAGTTCATGGAGATTATCTAATTTTAGAATTTATGAATAATTTATCATTATCAACTGCAATGGAGAGAAATAAAAATGTAACAAAATCATTTAGGACCCACAAGAAAAGAAAATATAGAAAGTTTAAAAAAAAGTTTAAATCATAGCTGGAAAGTCCAAAAATGCGCTGTAATTTTAGGAAATTTGATTGATTATTGACTTCCTAGAAAATGTTTTGAGCTATCAATTATTGAAAATCAAAAGAATTTGTTAATATGGCATAAATCACTTCAATGGGGCAAACTTATAAGATATGACACAAATTATTATGATACTATTTGATTTGTATAAAAACGGTCCACTCAATATATCATTTTAGAATTAGAATTCCAGAGATATAATAATAAAAAAACTAGGGATACATTATTGATTTACAATGTGAAATAAATGTATACTATTCCAATCAGGGTTTTCTCTTTATGCATGACCACAGATCGCAATAATCGTCGAAAGGACCTTGATACATAAAAATCCAAGCATCATATCATAATTTCAATAAACTATATCTTAGCTTTATTAAATTATGGAATGCTCTCAACCAAAATTAATTCAGAAATTGGATGTCAATCTTGCTTGCACAATGCCAAATGGTAATTGATGCCAGAAGAACTACTGTCAATTAAAAATGGTTTTTAAGATTTTGTTTCAAATTCATGCATAATTCGATAAGTCCCATCTAAATTGGAATTTCGGAACTGTTGGTGATATTCATACTGAACATACTGTTTACTTTACAATTTTACGTGTTTTGATAACTAAATTATCTTTTTCAGAGACTAGAGTTAAACTTTCGTTAGTACCATGTTTGACAAGGTTTTACATTTGGTTCATTTAAATCAAAAGAGGTTTTTGTAACTTTACATTTGTTGTTTTATGATGAGTTCAATACTGCCCCAATTGAAATCTTATGTTTGTTTCAAACATTTTAAGGGAATACTACCAATATCTGCTATATTTAAAGAAAAGGAAACTAGTACTAACCTCTCCTCCTCTTTGTTGAAAGTAGTCTGAAACACAAACTGCCATAATTCTAACATAAGTAATGGACACATAACTGAATAATAAGTATTATAATTATCAAAATTAGAAGGAATTTTCACAAGGGGCATATTGCCATAAACAGGAGGACTAATATCAAGTTGTTGCTGTTCCAACAACCAGTTAGCATTCCATGAGAGTATTCTAAAAATAATTTCATCATTTAATTCTTGCTGTTTTTTATAAGTTTCGTGTACTCGACGAACATTTGATATTTTCCAGATCAAGCTGGATTTGTCCTCTTTAACAGTAGAATCTGGAATAGATTTTGAACAGTGAGCTGGTTCATTATACGGGCCTATCCACTGAACTTCATTATCATTGTTTAGATTACTAGATACAGTGCCGTCTTGAATTTTCTCATTTTTAGATCGAGTCAAGTTTTGTTCTGTTGATTTTTGTAATCTTGGATCTTTCTGAAGTTTAGTACTGACTGGAGGCTTCGGCTGAACTGATTTATTAGCAATTTCTTTCAATTTTTTTCTTCGTTCTTCTTGGTTTTTAACCTTTAAATTTGCATCAATATGTATTGTCTCCATTGAACCGCCTCGTCTTGATTTTTTTGGCGGCATTGGGGACTTATTGTCCAAAGTTTTTCGTTTTGTGGTCGGTTTATAGTGTTTACCATGACTTATTGATTCTCCTTCTAAATGTACATCAATTCTGGGGGATTTTACATGATTCACAGAGTTTGAATTTGGTGTTCGAACTGCTTCAAGATTTTGTACTGAATGTGATTTCTTAGGAGATTTTTTCGTGATTTTCAAATTAGATTCTATATCTACTTTTTTTAAAGGAGATTTTTCAAAACTAGATGATTTGTTTCTACTTTTTCTCTCCTTTTTTGAAGTTAAGGATATAGAATTGTTATCTCCTATAGTGACAGTTGCAAGAACAGATTCTGAATTTTTGCTGTTTTCTTTTTGAGACTTAGTAGAGGAAGATATATTTAGATTTACTTCATCTAGAATCATAACAGAAGTGGAGTTTGAGTTTTTTATATCATTTTCAGACTTTGAACAATTTTCATTAATATGTTCAGGAACAAGGGTATCATCTAAAATATCAATTAATTTTTGTGCGCCTGCGGTAGTAGTTTCATTTTCCTACAAATTGAATTTATAATTATAACAATTGAGTTAATAAAATTTTTAAACTTACCAAAACTTTAAGTAATTCACTAGTACTATCAAAATGGTCATTTTCTTCAGTTAAATCCACAGCAGGAATTATATCACAATAATCAAATTCCTTTAATTCTTCCTTAATATTTCTATAAGGATCTTGATCTTCATCTTGTACCTCAGACACTTTATTAATTTGTTGAGAAATATGAAATATTTGGCTGCAATTGAAATTATCCTCTTCTTCATCAGATATTATTACATAATCATCTATAGTAGTATATAATTTATTTTCTTGTTTTATATGGTTTGTACTAATATCAGTTATGTCCACATCTTTTTTATCTGATTTAGGATCCTGAAATACAAAGTAATATAATTTGTCCCAGTCAAATATTTCTATCAATACAAAAATAATAATTATTATAAATTATGTAACTTATCTACATAATAAAATTGATAGAATTTTACTGTAAAATATATAATATAATAAATAATTTTCAATAAAATAAAAATTGTACAATCAAATGCAATATTGTTCAAAGATTTGTCTTTTCATTTTATACTTACTTCGTCTTTCCCAATTTTAACAACCTTATATTTCAGCTTCGGTCCATTGAATTCTGGATCATTTAAAAGTGTTTCAGTAATACCAAAAACAATAACATCGCCTTCTTTCAATGGATGCTCATTAAAAGGTGTGATTCTTACATTGTTAATGAATGTTCCATTTAAACTCTGAAAAGCAAAAATGTATTTAGAAAATGTAATAGAATTGAAAACAATTTGAGAACAAATTTTTTGAAAAATAATTGTAATAACTTTAGATTCATTTTCTCTAGTATTTAAAACATTATTGTACTATTACAACACAAGGGTGAAAGTAAAACAGGTACTGCCATCCATTAAGAGAAAATTTTCCCCTACAAAGGGAGAGAAAGATATAGATTGTGGATCTAATATGAAAAGGCTTGTAATGTCTGAATCACTGATTTTACAGTACTTCGATATTGCTTTCAAAAATATGCTTACATTTTTTAAGATTATGTAGGTACTGTAGATTAATTATGAAAATAATAAACATAGGAATTACCAGAATCAACATATTAAATAAGGTTAGTGTAATAGTGTTAAGAAATAAGTTTGCTTTCGTATAACTGAATAGTTTGTGAATTTAAACCATTACAAATGTACCTGATAGCATTATGAAGCCAACAGAAAAAAATTTCCATTAAAAATTTTAGCTAAATAATAATTTGTTTGGGAGGGTATATGCATTATTTTAATTACTCCTCAATTATCACCACTTACCTTGCAATCTTTCAAATGAAGCATTCCATTTGCTGACGTTGAAATAACTGCATGTTCTCTAGAAATTAGAGTACTTTCTGTTTTAATATCAGCTGCAGAGTGCCTCCCAATTTTAAACATCATTTTATTTATCACAAACTCAGTATCATCCAATAAACCTTGTAATTTCCATATTCCTTCAGCCATATTTCTTGTTTAACTAACTTATTCTAGAAAATTTAGAACAAAAGTTTAGTATGGTCAGTTGTTCACACATATTTCAATCTTGGAATATTATCTATTTTGAGTTTATCTGGATAGTAATTAGTTATATATTATATGTATTATATATTAGTTACACTTTTTAGGTACATTTTTCATAAACATATATCATTAGCAATCACTGTTTAATTTTGAGTTGTATAAGTATTTGCTGTAAGAAATATTGTTACAAAAATTGCTTGTCAATTCTCTTAAAAATTCTCTTGTTTTAACTATAATTTTTTATATAGTTTCGTTGATAAATAATCTTAATTTTATGTCTCTTTTAATTAAAATCTTGAAGTTTCAACCTACTTCAGTCTTTATCAAAATATGACTTTATATTTTTATTGATAAATCCTCCTTAACCCTTTTTGTGTATCATATCAAAATATATTAATATATATTAATATATTTTGATATAGACCAAAATAATTGAAACGTCAATTTCAATATATTTGTTGAAACTAATTTTCTACTATATATAAATCAAGATGATTTATCGACAAAAACATATAACAGGTCTAAGAAGTATAAAGTTTGAGTAATTCTCTGTATATTACTGTTTTCGTTAATTAATTCTTCAAGTTTTAATGTTTGTCAATTTTTCATAGTAAGAAATTGTCTTATTATAAAATTTAATGAGTTTATTCTTGGATTCTCATAGAATGTTATAGTAATTGTTGATTTTCATTGTTTCAACTAGTTTGCTATATTTTCATATTAATTTTATCACTAATTGATTTAAAAATGTATTCAAGTATAAAGTCCTTTATTATAAGGTTTGATATGATTGCTGTTACTTCATTTTATATCTTCTGGCATTGAATCATTAATTCCATTTCTGTTGCATTTTTGAAAGTCTAATTAATTAATTATATTTCTGAATGAATTAAACTTCAAATAGTTTGTTTATCTTATCTCATTTTGATGTGAGTTCATATTTATTTTTGGTATTGAAAAAAACAAGGGACATTAGAAGTCTAAAATCTACAGATGGTTATGACAAATTATGAAATGATGTGCTGTTATCATATTTTTTAAAGAATATATTTATTTTTGCTTTAGGTAATGTAACCTTTCTAACCTCACTAAATGTGATAGTAATTAAATCTTAAAGTAGCAACCTTACTGTCCTGATTTCAATACATCACTTTTAGGATATATTTTTCTGAAAAAACTTTGCTAAACTTACTAAAAACACGGGAAACCGACTGGAACTAATAGAACTTGAAATATCTACACAAATATCTTGTTTTAAGTAGAAATCATACTTTAAGTTGAATCGTTTCATTTATTGTTTGAATCAAAATTACAAATAAATTCCATGAAAATAATCACAGAAAAAATATTACATTCAAAACAAACTACATATTAAATTTAAACAGTTTTTTATCATATTGGAATGACAGATGAGTGCATTTTTATTTTGTGTGGTTGGTGCTTTGTTTAAAATGTTAGGTAATTTTTCGCGTCCAATCATATTTTTATTATCCAAAAAAGAACAAAATCAAGGTTATGTATCAAAATTTATAAATGGTACTTTGGGCTCAATTTTACAAAAACTGAAACGTCAGTTTAAACCTTAGATCACGATTTTTTTACGTTTTAAAGATGAAGTTCATCAAGAAACTTTGGTTTAAATGTTACCGGCGGTCGGGGGGTAGTTTAAACTTCAGGTTAACATGAAACGGAGGATTTGAACTTAACTTTTTCAAATTTTTCACGTTTTTACGATAGTATGACGGGTTTTGGTAAAATGACTGAAGATTTGCACTTTGAATTTGATAAACTCGACGATGGAGAAATTATTTTTATCGACGAGTCAAGAAAACAAAAAAGTTATTCGTGTTAGAGCAAATCTTTAAATTGTCCCACTTATTTTTTCAATTTGTTGTGGTTCTATCGAACACATGACCGTTTTTGTTATTTTCATCATTACATTCCCTTGCCAACTCCTCCCAACATTTTTCCTTTTCTTTCAAATTTACTGTATCACTTTTTTTCGAATATTTCTTCATATTCAAGTAAACTAAAGTCTCTACTTCATAGAAATTGCAAGATCTTTTTTGTTCTTTGCTTATACAAATTTCTTAAACATTAAAATAAATAACGGAAAAATTTTTTTATAATTCCACGCGACTGACAAATTGCTGAAAAATGTCTTGGTAAACTGCGACCTTTAAAATAAAGCAATCTTGTGTTTAAACTAGAGTTCAAAACCATAACTTGAACTTTATTAATCTTCAGTTTTACTTTGATGCCCTATAAATCCTTAGGGATGCAGCTTGGTATAGAGGTAAATTGCTCCCATCGTCATACTATGAGCTTCTCTATAGACCTCTGTTCTTAAGCGGGAAACTAAATTTTTTTGTTAATAAATTTTCTGGATTATAGCTTTTTATTTAATAAACAATTACTTTTAATGTTGCGGGTTAATTTCTCTCATCAAAATATGCATATTTTTTGTGTTTCCACAGTATTTTGCACGACCGTATTTGTCCGAAAAACTCCTTTTCGTCCTATATTATATATATAATATTGGCGAAAATCACATGTCACTAGATAGTGCTGAATTTAGCTTCTATAGCGGTGAACAACAAAACCAACTGTGAAGGTGTTTGAAGCTGTTTAGTTCTTTCGTATTTTCAGTGACTTTGGTAGGACTTCATTTATTTTTGTAATTTCCGCTACTTCCTTAACGTGTTTGTGTGGTTAGAACAAAATGTTGTGCTTAAGAATCGGTCTAAAAATTACGAAAATTGAAGTAACCCCTTTCAACATTATTTAGTCAGAAGCAGACCACTAAAAGAATGCGAAGCTGTTTTTAAAGCGGTATTATATAGCCTAGAAGGAACAAAAACCATTAAAGTTTGTCCATGTAAGTACGGGAGGAAGAGACTTGAATAACTATACGAAACTACCCAATAGGTGCAAAAGAATTTTATTTGCCACTAGAATAGTATTTTAGCAACTAATACATTTGTAATACTACAACTTTGACCACGTTTTTATTGTTTTCGAAGTGCAACTTATAGATGTGTGGTTGTTAGTATCTCAGAAAAGCACTTGTAACACTTACTATTGTTTATAAAAAAATGATTTTCTTTCAGACTTCAATAGAAATAAAGCCAGAATATGAACTAGGTTTGTTGTTTTATAAACAATAGAAAGTGTTATTTGAAACTTTAGTCTAAATAGTAAAATAATATACCTGATTAAGTGCTTTTCTGAAATAAAGACAACACATAAGTTGCACTTCAAAAACAATAAAAACGTGGTGAAAGTTGTAGTGTTACAAATGAAGTGCTTGTTAAAATCCCATTTTAGTGGCCATTAATAGGGCTGGACAATTATCAAAAAATATATTCGATTATTTAAAATAATCGATTATTTTCGATTAATCAGAAATAATCAATTTTCGAAAATACAGCTTCAAAAGAACGATTGTGGTTGTCAAGATAAAGAACGAGTATACCACTAGGAACATACAGAAGACATTATGGTTTGATTTCCAATAAAAACAAACCAAATAATGAACCTACAGAAGATATTTGGAAATAAGATTCTGATATTGAATTATGTTGAAATAATTATTCAGAAAATAAATTTTTTAATTGTTAAATTGATTATTATATTATTTGATTATTTTAACGATTGTACGAAAAATAGTGTGTATGCCATAGCCGCGAAACTTTTTAACGACCTCAAGATTATCTTGCCTATTAACTATTTCAGTCTTTTACTTTGTAATAAAGCCACTTAAAAACTCTCTTTTAAATTCAATTAAACTGTACCAAAACCATTATGCATTTTTGAGAATGAAAATAGGCAAGAAACATTGTATTTTATAAAACCAAATTCTCACAGGATGTTGTCTACATCCATTAATCGATTACCGATTATTTTTTAAAATATATATCGATTAATCCATCACCCGATTATTTTGCCCACCCTTAGCCATTAAAATTCTTGTGCACCTTTTTGGTAGTTTCTCCCATACTTATATGAACAAATGCATTTCCAATCTCTAACAACATTCAGATTAATTGTAATCTCACGAGGCCGGGAAGTTAGACCTGATGTTTGTAGGCACAAACTTTAATGGTTCTTGTTCCTTTTAGGCTACATAATACTATATGTACCGCTTTAAAAACGGCTTCGCAATTTTTTATTGGTCTGCTTCTGACTAAATGATGTTAAAAAGTCTTAATTCAATTTACAGTCGTTGTTAGACCAATTCTTAAACACAATTTTATTTCTAAGCACACAAAAACGTTTAGGAAATAACAGAAATTACAAAAATAGAGAAAACCTTACCAAAAACACCCTTTCATAATGTATTGATGTTCCCCGCTATAGAAGCAAAATTGTGCGTCATCTAGTGGACACGTAGTTTCCGCCAATATTGACAATTTTTTGAAAGTTTGATTCTCGTCGCAATCCAAGAATTTTTTTCGATTTATGCCGTAATATCACATAATATACTTCCGTCGTCATGCCATTCTGCACTCTTCAAATAATCCATTATCAATTTTTATTAGAAAATTAACAATATTAGGAAAATTGGAACTGATGTAATAGGATTTTGATACATTTGAAATAATGGAATTACAAATAGATGTGTTGATGTACTCCTACACGAAAGAGTATTGCTGCAAATTTACGCACCAAACTCTGCTCCCTTGAGATAGGTTAGGGAAATATATAGAAAGATTACAGAAACGAACTGGGTCGTATAATAATAGTATAAATGAAATAAGTCAATTTTTGTCATATTTTTAATCAGATCTGTTAACATATAAACTTATATAGGTAATACTTATTTACAAAATGTAACTTCTATGTAAACCTTAAATAAAAAGATCAACTCTTCAAAAGTTAATTGCAACATTCTATTGTATTTAGAACAATACAACATAAAAAATACGAAATGTAGAATAAATAATTTTTTAACATAATTTCTATTTGATATTTTAACCATTTAAAATGAAGGCTACCGTTTTAATATTCACCATTTAGCGCCAACAGCCGGTGAGGTTTTGAAATATAGCTACCAAAATATAAATCATTTTCACTAATGTAGATCGTGAAACCAGTTCTATTCTATTACATTATTAGCATCTAGAATTCAACGGATGCGCCAGGTATATTTCCAGGAATATTATGTTTTCCCACACGAAGGCAATTCTTTGTATGGTTTTCATAAGCTGTTTACATTATGTTCTGATTAATTTTATATAGACAATTTCTAAGAAGACATTTTTGTTTATTTACGGCCTTCTAGAATCTCAATTATCTAGAAAACCATTAGATATAAATAAGCGATAGTTTAGCTGCCAGAGGCACCATAGTGAACAGATCAGGATAGTAAGTAGTAAGAAAATGGTAAATTTACATAAATTAAATAAGTGTCAAGTAATAAGTGCAAAGTTTATTGTATAAATAAATTCTCCAAGTAAGATACAGCGAGTGTAAAAACCCAGCCCATCGTTCAAAAACTGTTTAGATAAATAAGAATATTACAATATCGAGCATGTCACGGGTTCTTTTTACTTACTCCAAAAAAGTTGCCGAAAAAAACTTTCTTAAAGCAGTGATTAGTTCGCTTTTGCACATATTTCGGCGACCTCACTCTACAGTGTATCTGGTGGCAAGTACAAACACAGTAGCCCTCAATGAAAACATTATACCATAATAAGTTAATTATACCCAAGTCGTACACATGAAGACATTGATATATGTATGTGATTAGTCAAAATTATTTGTGTAAGCCTCATATCTGTTGAAACTTTGTAAAACTAGAATATAGTATATAGTATAGTCAATAAGTTTATGTAAAGGGGGTAGGAGCATAATAATCATCACAGTTTAGTTCCATCTCATTCCAACTCATTTTCATTGGTGTGGAACCGTCAACAAAATATGTACTGCAGGTCGACATCAATCCTTTTGAAAATTTCATCAAAGTACTTGGCATTATTTGTAAGTCACAGAGAGGTGTACAATTTTCTCACGAGGAATTATTCGTTTTGGTTAAAAATGAAGTCATAGTGATAGTAAATTCGAACAAGTATGTAAATATGTTACAGAAAATTTTTTTACACCACTATATGAGTTTGCTTGGAGTACAATTAATTCCAATGATTGCACATGCACATACTGCATGAGCAGCAATGGCTGTTTTGAGGAAACACACCCCAGAACTAGGTTGGAATTTCTGGAACCGTTTGTGATAATCATACTCAACATACTGTTTACATTACCACCACACCAACACTCACAATTATACTATCTGACATGCCAAAGATTTATCTCTGAAGACAATAACGTTGTCAAAACGCGCGTCAGATAGTGTAATTGTGAGTGTTGATGAAGTGGTAGAGTAAACAGTATGTTCAGTACTTCTTAGAGTACTTCGTCTAGGAAGAAATTGCCAACATAACACCCTGATATACCGGTAAGATTTACGACAAATGAAAAATTGTTTTACTCAATATACATAGCTACCTAACTAGAATTAGGTGTATACCTAAATTATACAAAACAAAAAGGTTTTGATTCATACAACAAGTTATGTTCTAAGTCATTTCAATTGTTGAAAAGTTTTTTTTTTCCAAAAAAATAGTAATTTTGAAATTAAATAAAATTATAAATTCAAATATAAACAAGTAAACAATATTGTACTCGTTAAATAACTTAGTTCTTTTTAAACAAACAAAAAAAATTCAAAAATATTTTTTCGATAATCTACATTATTATTTAATAACTACGTCATGTAGGTCGCCGAAAAAGTTTAGTGTATAACGTGCAGAAACTAGTACGTTTCATACCTGCGACAATCGAATGAGTATCTTATTTTCCGCGTTGAGCGTTCAGAAACGTTCGCATGTTTAGTGACCCCGGTTGACAACCGTTCAGTGTTCAATGAGGCTTATTTTGAAAGCGACTACATTGAGGTAGACGAATAAATATTTTTTACAAAAAAATTAAATTCCTATTATTTTCTGAATAAATCTGAAAGGAGGAATTATTCCATAAAAATTAATGCTTTAATGCACTTTCCATGCCGGCAACACGCCTACCGTGACCGTACTCTTATCTATAAGGTGCCACCGACACGCCTGCTGTGTCCCATCTTCTAAGAATTATTTCGGGTTGGGAATTCCCGGATAACGCAGATAATCATTTGTTATAGGTACGGTCATTTAGTCTACGCATTGTGGTAATACAAGTTGTACGTGGTTTTGTATTTTTGTGAATCTGTGTTGTGAAAAGTTTGAGAAAGCGAAAAGTATTTTCAGAGTTGTTGAAATCACACGTCGTCGGTGAGCTACTAATACCTCCTATCTGCATTTTAAGCGAAAATGAGACTAATGTACCATAATCTGTAAAATTTTCTTGCGGATCGAATAGAAATAGCTCCGAAATGCTAAAAAATTCAGAAATGTACATAATCTTTGTATTCTAATACCTCCTATTTCACAACTACTTTTATACTGCACGTGGCAATATCTCCTATTTGAAACCGTAATGGCAGTTACTGTGTAGAGTTTGATGTGTATATGTGTATATAAGTGGAAAGATTGCAGGGAGGTTTTCGCAATTTCTACAGAATTTGGAGGCGACTTGGTACCAATTGTTTCCAAGAGTGGCAGAGAGCAACTGAAACCACAGCTAACGAATATAATCAGTTTAAGAGTGGTGTAGATCATTGTGATCAGATCATTAGTTATTACAGTTTTGAACACAAAACTCTTTGCTGGTACAAAAAGCTGGGTATTCACATAATTCAAGTTATGTTGATAAATGCATATATTATGCATAACCAAGATGCACCAACGAAGCTAAATCTATACGACTTCAGATTATCTGTAATAACAAGTCTATTAGATCCTCTGCCAGAAGCAAATCGCTGACAACCTGCATTATTTCATTTTCCAGACCATTGCCCAAAAGACGCAATGAGTAATACAAAAAGGCTTAAATGTAAGAACTGCTGGCAATCCAGGAATGTGCGAAAAGCATCACTATATTTTTGTCCTCAATGTCCTGGAGAACCCGGATTGTGTTTAACACTCTGTTTTAGAGTTTACTTATTTTATATTTTATTATTATCCTTGATTGTTCAAATATACTTATAGTTCATAATTCCAAGTGTTTTTTTAGTTTACTGAAAAACTGTGAAGGACACTTTAGGCGTGTCGGTAGCACATTCCATCAGATATCATACTAGGTGTCTTGAACACGGCTGCCGTGATCACATTTTTTTTGTCAATTTATGGAAAAAAATTGTTGTACATTAGTCTATTTGTATAACATAAAATTCATATTTTGGTAATCACTGCATGGCACACAGGTTGACATCTCTATGAGCTCATGGCAGTGGAAGTGTTAAGTAGTAGTTGTGTAGTTAGAGTGGCTCGTGGTTAATCTAGTATTAATCATATAAATTATTCAGTTTCCACACGTGTTGTACACTATATTGTTCCAACGACTTAAGTATTTCGAATACTTAATAGCTCTATGAACTAGCGTAGGATATAATTTTACAATATGATGTAATACTGTCACTTTTAACAAAGTGAGAACCCGTTATACTAAATCTTCTTTCGACTCTCTACGAAGTAGTACAGAAAGTTGTATATTTTGGCGCTGGTACCTTTAAGGCCATCAATCAGGGAACAGGAATCACAACTATCTGCGCCAATATATGATTAGGTTACAGAAATTGCAGCAAGTACAACCGCTAACCTCGACAACGAAGATGGTACTTGGAAGAAAAAGAAACTGAACCAATAAACTTTACATACGTTAATTTTACAGTTCCATTAAGTAAATACCTAGGCCACTCGAATAATTTTGACTTGATATAACATATGTTAGTTTTAAACAAGTTATTTAAAGAAATCAGTAAATCCGTAATGGAATTGCGCATTTAAAATAAATTCCAATCTGTTACTAACCAGTAACAAATTTTCGTGACAAATTAAGAACCAAATAATCTTATCTAGTATACACCGAAGTAATTAATTTACTACAAGTATCCTTGGACTTTCATCGTGGCGCGGGAGGAGGAGGAGCATATTGGAAATACATTCCAGTCATACGCTGCGCAGGTGGAGGAGGAGGTGGTGTATTAAAAAATAATGTACCGTTCGGAATGTGGTATCCGCCAAAAGGATTAGATTGTGGAGGAGGTTGATGAGTTATATTTTGATATGTCAAAACAGGTCTTTGCGGGGGAGGAGTTTGCTGCATTAAATGACTTTGAGGGGGCGGTTGGTGTAACGGTGGTCCTTGAGGAAGTGGCGGCTGTTGAGGTGGAGGCGGGGGAGGTTGTTGTAAATTTTGTATATGTAAATTAGGAGGAATCTGCATCGATCTTTGTTGCACAGCTGGTGGTCTTTGTTGAAGAGTTGGTCCTTGTATATGAGGAGGGGCTTGATTAGAAGGTGGTCTCTGTTGAGGGAGTGCAGGGTTGGATGGAGCTTGCTGTCTTAAAGGAGTAGGTGGAGGCGGTAATCTTTGCGATGAAACACTCTGAAACGCATTTTGAGGCGGTGGTGAGGATTGATAAGGAGTTTCTTGCAAAGTTATTTGTGGTTGTGACATGCCGTTAGAAGGATTTTGCGTTACACTAGGTGGCGGGTGTTGTAACATTTGCGGCGGAGGTTTAAGTAAATTTTGTGGAGACAATGGACGGTTATGTGTGGGTGGTGGCCTAGAGGTATCAGGTGACAGAGATCTCGGAGATATAGATCCGTTTGATCGAGATTTTACCGGACTTCGTGAACGTTCTCTGCTTACAGATCTTCTTCTTCTAATTCTATCTCGTGAACGGCTCCTGTCACGCCTCATGCGTCTTGATGAACGAGATCTAGACCTGGATCTAGACCTAGATCTGGACCTAGATATTGATCGTGAAACAGAACGGCGAACTCTTGGATTTCGACCCCATCTGCTTCGCCCTGCAAACAATATTTGATCATATGATATTGTGAAATAGAATTTATAAATTTACCTCTACCAGAATTGTTCGAATTGTAAGCTCTTTCAGCCATATCTTGTAGTTTGGGATTGATGACTTGTTTCGCTTCTTTTAGAACAGCAACGAGATCTGCAGCTTTGTTGTAATTGCTAGGAGTGAAAAATGTGTACGCCGTACCAGTTTTTTGAGATCTTCCAGTTCTTCCTATTCGATGAACATAATCCTCAGAATTTGATGGATAATCGAAATTTATTACGAATTTTACATCTTCGACATCTGTAAGGTTGATATTTGTGTCAATGTTGACAAAAAAAATATGTGTAATATTAATTTATTAATCAAACTATCATGAATTAAGTAAAACCAAAAAATATTTCACCAATTTGATAATTTATGATTAAGAGTTAAGCTTTAAAAATAGTTGAATTGGAATATGTTTACAAAAGTTTTTCACTTTCAAAGTATCCGAGTTAAATATTTTTTGGCTTAAATAATTCTTCTTAATCCTTGAGAATATATTAAAAATATGTTTTCATCAACATTAAGATTTAAACGTGTTCACAATTGATAACTGAGGTGAGTACATACATACAAAAAATTGTAAAACAGTATTGTAGCAGAGTTAAAGGTTATTATGGCATCAAAAGTTACAGTTGTATAGAACCATATTTAGTAACTTCCGAATAATTAAAATCTAAGGAAGGAAGCAAAAGAATATCCAAGAGCATTAAGAGATACAAAACACACTGTAGTAAACTGAAAATGGCTGGCATACATGAAATAAGGTAAGGAGGTTTCTCCATCTCAACGGATAGTGGAACTAGCGAATGTCTTGAGTAAAAAAATAGCTTACAGAATTCAAAATTCTGATTGCTGTTCATTCATTATAAAAAAATCATAAAAGAGATCTACAATATACCCAGGAGTTTTCTTTATACCCATAATGTTTACAAGAGCTGGGAATAGAAGTTTTGGATAAGTGTTCCTACTCTAATTAAGTACTTACAAATGCTACAATTCCAATGAAATATATTGTTCCCAAATACAAGGAAATGTACGAAGGAAATTTGATAATAGTATAAAATATATTCCTAATAATTCAACCGCTAAGCGGTTTGAAAAGATCAATATTACTAAATACTCGTTCGCAAGTAAAAGCACTAGACTAATAGCCAGGATCGACTAGCCATAGATTAAAGTATAAACCCTTAAATTTTTGTATGCACCACTGTATGTTAGAATGTTCAAGATTTACAAAAATTGATTAACAGTGACTTGGCTAGGTATCGAGAAATGAAAATGTACCATAAATAGATTTGCTGTGAAACAGTATACAAAAATTTAACTATCATTTGTTAGCGTCTGGTTTTTACCAAACAGTAAATACAATATTAATGCCAATGAATTAAGCAATATTAATAACTGGAAAGAAAAAGCGCTACTAATTAGTATTAAATAAATATACATGATTATGAAATATATATACAATTGAGGGCGAAAAATACTTGTCGACAAATGTTTTATTTTATAAAATCATGAATATTTATTTTGGAAACCCACCAAATCTCTCATAATAGAAGCAATACATAAGCAAAATCAATCCTGATCCAATAATAATAATTAGTATTGATAAAAAATGAGCAATTCTGTGGGATATAGTATGCGAGACACCTAAGACATTTATACAATTTCTCGAAATACATTTTTTCTTTCATCATCTAGAAAGTCCCTATAAGTTTAAACAAAAAATTTAAAATTACCATTATTCGAGTTAGGGTGGTATTCTAGTCTAGGTTTTTTTGCATATTTCCAAAGCTTAGGCCCTTAAGAATATTGCCTACATTTTTTGAAGTGGTTGACAGGATATCTCAAGTTCTACGCGACAGATTCCTTTGAAATTTTGTGGAAATCTTTTTTATTTATCGCGTCTGCCTTAGATTTTAAAAAATTTTAATTTGGAGAATTTTTAAACAATTCGAAAAGGTCATCAAAAAAATTAATATTTCATGTCGACACCATTTATGAATTTTTTTTGGCGATCAATGCGATAGCAACAGAAGGATTTTTCGAATTTTTTTGTTATAGATCACTACAAGGGCTGGAATAATTTCATCCAGAGTGCTCCGTTTTTTTATAGTTATAGTTTTTTTTATAATTTAATCAAATTCTAATTTTTTTATATTTTTAAAAAGTCAATAAATATATAAAAAAATGGATAATAAAAATGTTTTTTCATTTTTTTACATTAGTTTCAAAAATGCCTAACATTTAGGCTTCTAGACCAGAATACCCCATTAAGTAAATGAGGAAGTTATATATGCATTTTTTCTGACTATATATGTCAAACTAGTAACCTACTTTTCAAAAATCTATTCTATGTTCTTGACAATATTATTATATGACGATGAATATTTCAACAATAGTGGCTTTTGTATGGTAGTATATATACTGCCCATAGAAAGATGAAAATTAAAACAATTATTACAAGTAAAATAAATCAAGTTAAAAGAAGTTTTATTTTAAAAATATAAAAAGAAAACATTCTACGATTAAAACCATGAACATATTTTGTCTCTTCCATTTTATACTGCTACACTAATTTTTCAACTACACGTGACATTATTTTTAAGAGTTTTTCTAACATACTTTGTGGTATATTATTTCAAGCCGTTTGAAGAGAATTCCAAAGATCATCCAAAGACGTGGGATTCAATTTTCTAACTTTACGATCCGGTTCATCTCACAATAATTCTGTTGGATTTAGATACGAAGATTGTGGGGGCTATTTCATCATTTCTAACTCACCACTATCTTCTTTATTTTTTAAATAGTTGATAGGAGGCTTAGATGTGTGCTTTAGGTCATTATCTTGCTGAAAAACATATCCACTACCGATTAGGCGCATCTCAGAAAGGTTAGCATGCATTTTTAATATTTAATGGTAACCATTTTTGTCTAGGGTTCCTTTAAATCTGTAGAAAACCCCTACTCCAGCATATGAAACAGACTCCCACACTATCATAGAGCCTCCTCCATGTTCAACAGTTGGAGTTATAACATTGGGGTGCATTTTTTCTGAAGATCCGAACATAAATTCTTCGCTTTTGCCCAAAAATTTCGAATTTGGACTATTCAGTCTACAGGACTTGTTTCCAGTTTTCTACTGTCCAATCATTATGTGCAAGGGCCCATTCTAGTCTTTTTTTCTGCTTACACGTCGCAAGAATGGTTTCTTTGTAAAAGTCATTTAGGCCAGCTTTTTGTAAGCGTTCCTTTACTTCACTTACTGATATCTATTTATTGTGACTTTAATTGAACTGATTTGAATTTCCGGTGCTGTGAGCTTCCTATTCAATTTGGATATGATATAACTCTGTATTTGAAATTTTTTGCGACAAATATTTCTAACCTTAAAAATGATTTTGTAGTTTCCCTTTCAAATGTCCAGAAATTTTAAAACTTTGGATAAAGGAATATTGGAATCAGTCGAGAACAAGTAGATTATGTGGGGAACATTTCCTAACATCAGGTTACCAAGTTATACTTGGTAGCAAACAAAAAGTCTTAAAACTTGATGCCGTTCTGAGTATGTTTAATTTTTTAAAAAATTTCAAACACGTCACGGAATCTCGAAAGGAACCAGCACGACGAGTAATATTTTGAACAATTTTCAATAAGGTCCATTTATTGATTGCAACGTTAATTTTTTTACATAGACATCAAAAAAAATTTACGGATCATAACTATAGTTCTTCTGCTGAAAATCATAAAAAATTTACAAGTTTTATAAATTTAGATTATTGATAAATGGGGGAGAGATATTAACAAAAGGTATTAATGTAAAAAATATATTAGTAAATAGAGCTATAAAATACTTTTCAGGCAAAATCAGTTTATTTATTCCAGTACAATCCATAAATCACGAATTTCTTGCAAAGGAACTAAACGAAATTAAAATTGTTAGAAAAGTTATTTATACTTTTTTAAAATGTAGAATGCACCATTATTCCGAATTGTTGAATAATGAAATTCATGGAAAATCGTCTACCATTAAACAAAAAATAACAAAATTTGATTTTTTCAAGTAAGTTACTTTAGGCAGTAAGTCGGGCTTTAGATAGATTAGATTAAAATTTCAAGGTAATTTTCAGTTGTATATGTATGTTCTAATAATAATATTTGGTTATGTAACCCACTGAACTAATGACATATCAACACGGAACAGCTTCAAAGATACTAGAAGTTGTCGATAAACAGATTGGTCTTAAAATTTGTAAATTCCTCTTGCTTATAATAAACACAAGTTAGTATAAGAAAATTTATTATTTATTTCACTATAACATGAAATGGCGCGGTAGTGTGGAAACTAAATATAGATAATAAAAAGGCTTGTGCAAGATTTTGAGACCACATTAAAATCAGTAAAAATGTCAGACGCAAGACTGCGGCCTCCCATGTCATTTGAGGGAAACCTCTCAGAAAATTTTAAACTAATTAAACAACACCTAGAGATTTATATAATTGCGAATGGCAAAGATGAGGATGATAAAATTAAGATTGTTACTTTATTAAATTTAATTGGAGAAGAAGGAATTGAGGTGTACAATACATTGAAGTTAACGGACACAACGAGAAAAGTGTATTAAAATGTAATGGAGGAACTAGAAACTTATTTTACCCTAAAAAAGAACGTAGCTTACGAGAAATTTGTATTTTATAACCGAAAACAGGAAGAGGGTGAATATTTGGATCATTTTTTAAAAATTAATACGGAGTTGTAAGTTTAATGAACCTGAATGAATGATAAGAGACAGAATTGTATTTGGCGTTAACAATAAAGCTTAACAAAATATACTGTTACATTTAGATACCTTAGATTTAAAGAAGGCAACACAAGTATGTCGAGCAAACTAAATAGCATCTGTTCAAGTAAAAAAGGTATGCAAGGTACAAGTGAAACAAAAGTGGATGCTGTCAAACGATAACAACAAAGTTTTAAGGGCAAGTATCAGAAATACAGGGATCATAACAAAGTGGAAGTTACAAAGCAGAAAAATTTTACTGCAGAAGTTGTAGTTAGGATCATGGACCTCACCAATGCCCGCCATATGGGAAAAAATGTATTAGTTGTTTGAGGTATAGACATTTTAGTCAAGTGTGTCGAAACCAAAGTAAAACAGTTAAAAAGCTACAAGCTACAAAAGCTGTTAGTATCAAGTATTACGGTAGATGAGGTTAAAAACTGTAAGAAGTGGACTGAATTTTTGGACATAAGTGACAAGATAGTTAAATTTAAGATTGATACAGGATCACAAGTAAATATTTTACCTAAAAATATTTCTGATAAGTTGAAAATTGATAATAAAAATCTACAGCTAACAGTTAAAGCTTATGGAGGGTTTAAAATTTTACCGCTAGGTTTTATAGATATAGATTGTTTATTTAAGAAAAACAAGTTTAATATTCATTTTATTGTAGTTGAGGGTAGTTTGGCATCTATTTTAGGTCTTCCAAGTTGCATTAATCTAAATTTGATTCGGTTCTGAGTTTAAACAAAGAAAATTTTATTAAAGGAAATCAAGATGTATTTACGGGGCTAGATAAATTTGGCAAAAAATGTAACTAAAAAGATATGGTGTACCGATTGCAAAGTAGGGTACCGCTGACAATAAAATAAAAAGATTAAAAGCACAGTTAGAAAGTTTAGAAAAATGTGGCATTATATCTAAATTTGATGGCTGAGTTATTTAGTAATATTAGAAAAGAGTGACAAAAGTTTAAGATTATGTTTAGATCCAAAATATTTAAATGAGACTAGAACGTGAATTTTGTATTATTCCTACATTAGATGAAATACGATCAAAGCTTCAAGGTCAAAGTTGATTTACAGTTTTAGATTTTAAGGAGGCTTTTTACCAGGTTGAATTGGATGAGAATTCAAACAAATTGTGCGCATTGGTACAACTTTTGGCGTTTATAAGTTTAATAGATTGCCATTTGGGATCTACTGTGCACCAGAGTTTTTTCAGAAACTAAGTAAGGATAATTTTGGAGATACAGGGTTGCCTAGCTTTCCTTGACCCCACACATCGGTAAAATAAAATTGCGTCCTCAGAAAAACCGGTCATTAGTCCATTGTAACATTTAAATGGACTAATGAAATTCTTCAATGTGTAGTTTTAATTATTATGTAGTAAATTACTATTTTGTATTAGAGATGGGACATAGTCGATTAATATAGATTATTTCGATGGATTTATTTCATTATTTTTTGTGTCTCTTTCACTTTGTACTTCTCGTACTGTTCTTTTTTTAGGAATTACGATTGTTTTCAACATGGCACCTAATAAAAAAAAGTATTGTTTAGAATTATTACGAAAAATGACAATCCCATACGATATATCAAAAATATCGATACATCGCAAAGTATCGATATAACACACTTTTTTTGTACGAACAACCCTAGTTACGGATAACGATTTTACTTTGTTTTTCACAAACAGTGTGCCAGGACAGGGAAAAGTCGAAGAGACGATCGTACACACTTCGTAAACTAACATAGCATTTTCGTTAAGGCCGCTTGACATTACGCAAGACAACGCACAATTCAAGACGCAATATTTCTCGATGACAAGTAGACGCAGATGAAGTTCAGCTGATTGTTTTATGCAAAATCTCGCGCTTGCAATTATCGGTTTGGTGCCATTTTTATTGCGTGCAAGTTGCAATTCTAGGAAGAAATGAGTTTCTGATCCGCTGATATTACGTCTCTTGCATAGGATTTCTTAGTTATCTATATTTTATTTTTCTTGTGAGTTTGTCCAATGTTTCTTCATCCAACCTCAAATATAATTTTGTATGTTTTCTCCACTAATTCTATTCCTGAATTTATTCTTTATTCTATCTGACCATGGCTTGGCCCACCATGCCTTAGGTGCTTTTTTCTGCCCAGCAGACTCCAAAAGTAAGCAGCATAAACTGACTACAAAATATCAAATAAAATTTGAGATTAAGAAATTGTTTACTTTTTCTTATGGTATTTCGATTAGTGGCAATCATGATGCAATGGGAAGAGCATTGTGTAATGTTAATCAGCGTGCAATACTGTGCAATATCTTGCTCGTTGTTTTACCTCATATCAAGTGGCCTTTATAAATCAAGTTAACGTGTTTATGTATCATATTTCAATTGAAAAGTAATCAAAAAATTTGTCTGGAAACTTTCCGTCGGTAGTGAATATTTTGCAGAACTTCCTATTTTCGATATCAAATCGCGTAAGATGGACGACCCTTTATCAATTACAATGTATATTCCTCTCGTTGTCGAAGCCATTTTTTTGAGAATGTTCTCAAAAATCATCATTATAATGCACTTTGTTTCTATTTCTTTATTGTTGTTAAATATATCCCAGATATTATAAATGTAGTTGGCGTGAATGAATAACATGAAGTTTTAGTAAAGTTTCTGAAAAGTATGTTTGAACATATATTGAAAAATAGCAATTTCCAACCTAATTTTTTTTTCAAGTAAACACTAAAAGATCAACACTAATTTCTTTTCAAAAACAATGTTATTATACCCATTCATATTCTTTGGCTTGTAAATTTCTCGCATACCATATTCTCGTTCACAAAGGCTCCAAAGTGTCGTTTCAAATCGAGCATAATAGTTTTACACAATAAGTGAGAAACGGAATAGAGAAACTAAAATGTCGATTCTATTGTTAAATAAAAAATTGTTGATGGCTTTTGTTTAAAAATTATTCTGATTTTGACAAATTTAAACAAAAACTAACAAACAAAAATACACACTAACTGAAAATAAAGCAAAAAAAAATTAAAAAATTCAGAATTTAACGACAAGTTCAAAATAATAAAGACCTTTTTATATACATGGTGTTTCTAAATTCCTGCGACAAAATTCGGGAGATGATTGCTCGTATGAAATTAAGATGGATTTTTCCTATAACAAAATTTCCTCACTCCACCCCTTTCCGAGATATGACCCTTAAAAGATGGCGACTAAAAGTTTTTTTTTCGTGTACCGCAATGCATGACACGTAGGCTATATTTATTATATATATATATATATATATATATATATATATATATATATATATATATATATATATATATATATTTATATATATTTATATTATATTATTATATTTATATTATATATTTATTATATTTTACATCTTTACTGTTTTCCACTCAATTTGATGAAAAAATTATAAATATGGTGTTTATTTTTTTCTCTGCAGTTATTGTTTTGGGAATTCAAAATAAAAGAAATTTTCAAATAAAACAAGGATTTTAAGTTATTATTTTACAGGATGTCTCATAACGACCCAATTACTTTAGTTGAAAAAAAAAATACTTTATACAGGAGTTTTAGTAGCCACGAGTCACTTCGACAGAAAGCGTGGCGTATTTTTTGTTCGCATGTTTTACAAGAACGGTCGTTTATACGTCTTGCCAAGGCGCCTATATTGTTCAGAATATGGATTAAGACACATTAATGAAGCTCCGAGTGCAAATTTAATCTAAATATGGGTTAACCGTTGTGAAGAGACCGGTTCCACGTTTAAACCGACAGCAAAAGGTCGTCCAAGAACGTCTAGAACCACAAGCAATATTGATAGGGTGAAGGAGTCAGAAAATTCGCATATGTCTACTTGGAAGCGATCAGCGGCTTTAAACTTAAACGACGACGAAGAAATACTTAGTCGATCTTCCACTTTTGATAACATCTTTTTTCAGATAAGGCTCATTTTCATTTAAATGGGTTCGTAAACCGACAAAATTGTCGTTATTAGATCGAAAAAATCCAAAAATACATAGTCCGTATTAACGGTATGGGCAGCAATCTCAAGCAAAGGAATTATTGGCTCTTTCTTCTTTGAAGATTCGCGAGGACGAAACATCACCGTTAACACCGACCGCTATGTTGCGATGTTATTTCCAAAAGAGGTGATATCCCTTAGCCCCCACGTAGCCCTTACTTGACTCCTCTCGATTTTTTTGTGAAGACACCTCAAACATAAAGTCGACATGAACAATCCGAGGGACATCTGTCAGTTAAAGGAAATATCCGCCAGGAAATGGCTTTTCTTTCAACAATACCTTATGTATCTATTTCTTTAGTCTATGCTTTATAAATTCACGTTCTATTGCGCAACCCTGTACTTATTTTTATATGTATTCATTTGTATGAATTAAAATATAAGAAACAAAATTCGCAAATCGTTTGCGTACATTTTCGAATGGTCAAGGAATACTCCCGATCTTTTCTTCAATATCGTTTCTTAAATCTGTCAAATTTCGTAGATTATTCTCGTAGATAACCCCACAAGAAAAAAACAGGTGGGGTCAAGTCAGGGCTCCAAGGTGGCTATTCAATAACATCTCCTCGTGAAATCACCTTTTCTGGGAACAGAACAACTCGTGCAATGCAGCTAAAGAGTTGTTAATGGTGTGCGATGTGGCCCTATCCTGTTGGAACCATGTCAGCCAATAATGCTCACATTATTGCAGTTCAGTCCCGAAAAAATTGCGTATTACGTCGACATAGCATGCAGAAGTTACAGCCACTGCATTTCCTCTGTTATCTTTATAAAAGTACGGCCCAATAATGTAGTTCGTCGACATAGCGATCCACACGGTGCCTTTTGAGCTATGCAACGGCCGTTTATATAAGGTCTGTGGATACTTTTCTCCCCAAAAACGACAATTTTGGCGATTTATGTATCCATCCAAATGAAAATGTGCCTTATCGCTGAAGAACATGTTGAAATTGTTAAATCTCTCTAACATTGCATTCACAAAATTCAATCTTATAACGTAATCATTTTCATGTGAAACTTTCACAATCTGAATTTTATAACCATTTATAACCGTTCTTGCTGTCCTTGGAGACGTGATGAATTTTGCCAATAGTGTTTCCAGTAGTATTGATCTGATGTCTGGATCTGAGCTAAAATTGTTGCATTGCTTGTAGCTTCCGCAATGTTGCGCTGTCGATAGATAATGTAACCGATACAACCATCGAACTCGAATAAGAATAAACGAGCCCCGCGCATTGTTTTCTTCTCACTCACTCTTGAAAAAGTTGGATCGTTTTGAAACACTATTTCATAAAACTTCATATTGAAAAATAGTTTTCATATGAAATAAATTAAGAGTAATTTCACCCTCGTATAATGTAACCAAAATATTGAAAAAATACCCGTAGTTAGTCCTTTGCAAGTGCATGAAAATTACAGAATTTCATTTTTTTAGCATCACTGAAAATCCAGAAAAAAAAAATTTAGTTACCACCTTTTAAGGGTGATATCTCGGAAAGGGGAAGCGTGAGAAAATTATGTTATAGGAAAGACCCATCTTAATTTCATATGAGCAACAACTTTCTAAATTTTGTCGCATGAATTTTAAAACAGGCTGTATATATATACATACCGTGAAAGAAAATGCAGTCAAATTTTGAATACAAATTAATAAATATTAATATAAATTTCCAACCTAAAAATATTCTTGAATTAGAAAGCAAGTAGTATTGAATTATGCAAAGGCAAAAATAAAAATTTAAATTATAATGAAGGATGAAAATATGATAGAATTTCAACTAAATCGATTTCATAAGCAAAATTTTTATTCACATATAAATATTTGTCTTAGCTTCACGTGATAGAGAAAGCTGGTATAACTTATCATCTTTTTAAATCTGAAAATCAGTTATTTCTGAGGAACCAAAAAAATATTTTATTTTCATTTTTTATATTTTTGTCGTTAAATTCTACAATGATGTTAGAAGATACACCCGTAAAAAATATGAAAGAATTTCAAATTAAGATTTATCGCAGCTCATTATTTTGTTTTGTAGCTAATTATTTATAAAAGTATAAAAAAGTATCTAAATTATTCAAGTAATTCAATTTCAAAGCAGCCATAGATTAATATTTCAATGATCTTTATTATTTGCTTTAATTAATTATTAAATTCAAATTTTTTTATTACCGTATCAAAACAAAGAAGTTTATTGTTGAATATTTTTGTAGCGTCAAACATTTTTTCAAAAACTGTAATTTTGTTTTGATTGAATTTCGTGGTATCACAAAATCATTGGAATATTTTTTTAACATATCAAACAAAAATAATTCTTGTAGAACATTATCAAAAGCTTTCAGATTATTTTCGGTAGTATTCAAATAAAAAAATAAATATGTATTTTTGGATTTCTTTGGACTTGACCAAAATCAATTCTTCGTAAGAAAATATTTTCAATATTTCAATAACGAATTGTATTTTAAATGCTAAAAAATATGCCTGTTTACCAAGAAACTTAAGAACTACGTTTTAGTAAAAATAAAATCACACCTAATACTAGCAGAATTTCAAAATGAGAACTCTGTGTTTAAATATATAGTCCAATTGTAATTATGAGATGGTTCCCCCAGAAGA
The DNA here is from genome assembly GCF_026230105.1 of Diorhabda sublineata. NCBI lineage: Eukaryota > Metazoa > Arthropoda > Insecta > Coleoptera > Chrysomelidae > Diorhabda > Diorhabda sublineata. Next base: position 8,182,244 of record NC_079477.1, on the reverse strand, counting down.
TAATGAATATTAATTTTCAGAAAGACTCTTTGGATGCAAACAAAGCAATGTAAACTAAAAACTTCTTTTATAAAATGTATTATATTCTAAACCAAAAATACCTAATAAGCTTGTTAAGTATCTTAAAGAAGATTTTCAAGTCTACAGGAACTAATATAAGAAAAAGTTCTGTTATCAGAGATTAAAGAGTTGTTAAATAATCTAATCAACAACACCGTCCCGCCATATTGCAAATTCCGTTTTTCCAGACTTACATTCATTATTAACTGTTTGATAATGGCCTATTATTTAATGTAATGAAAAATTATTCCGTATTCTGGAACCTAATATCAATTGTAACCATGATAAATCACCAAGTCATAGTCTAAACTCTGATCTTTTCCAACACTGATACATCAACAACTATATGCATCTGCATAAAATCAAAACAATAGTAGTAATAAACGTTATTACTAATATTTCTAAAGGCGACGTTTGTGCCGAATCTTAAAAGAATTCTTTTGTTATATAATTTCCTAAAGTACAACAGAGTAAAATCTCCAAAAATGTTTATTATTCTTTACACATAATTAATAAATTACACAGCATCAATTAGTACTATATAACTAAAACACAAACTACAAAAAAATCACAAATCACTTTTTTAATCTTTGCTTTAGTCATTTGTATTTATTATAATTGGTTCAATATCTATATTGACCAAATGTTGGTCTTCTATTATTTGTTCTGTATGTCTCACGTAATTATTCCAAACCTGTGCACTGCAATTTTCTAATGCATCTTTCCATATAATTATAATATGTTGATACCATATCCGTTTCTTCTAATATATTTATTGAAATATATTTTTGGTCCAAACAATGGTAGGGTGTCTGTGTTTTTTTAAACAATTCATCGTTATAAAGATTTTGTTTTCAGTCTTTTCTGTAATTTTACCATAATAATATGTGAAAAATAATTTCGATGAAAATATTTAACTTGCATTTTAGGGGACTAGTACCGATTATGAGGGTAAAAAATGAAGAATTAAATATTTTTTTCGCGTTTTCTTTATTATAATTCCACAAATCCTTTTGTTTATAATTTTTTAATAATAAAATTTTTTTTATTCAACATCATTTTATAGAGGGCGCCAAAGTTGAAACTGAAAATTTAGTAAATATGAAACACAAATTCAAAAAGCTTTTTAAAAAGGCAGGTACCTTATATCATAATTTACTACCTTTGAATGAAAAATTGGAAAAAAAATGACGGCTGTTAAAAAATATGTAAAATTAACGTTTGTTCTTTTACTTTTAATTTTTCTTTTCAATTTTGTCAAATTTTTTTTGGTAAATTACGATAAAATACAAAAAATTGTAACATGCCATTCGGCTTGTTACGTTTTTTCTTCAAACATTATGAATATTCTTTTGTTCACTTATTGCGGCACAGTAGTCAAACAATATAAATTCAGTTTTTTTATATATTAGAGCATAAGCTCCTTTTATTCAAATATGTTCTTTCTACTCGTTCCTTCTTCAGTAATTTTCATCCGTGTTCCTGTTTCCTTCCTCATTTTATTTTTTTCTTGCAGTTCTGCAGCTGCCAGGCCAGAGTTTCAACCACACCCAAAGCACTCAACCGGTATACTACAAAAAAAACAATAACTGGGAATCCAGTTAACCATTCCGGATTTCCACACATAGGACCAAGATTTATCTTCAATATATAAATAAATTCGAGTTGTTTTTATTTTCCAACTGATTTTATTTGTTGTTCTCTTTTGGATCTGCAGTTAATGCGAATTTATTGTTTTTCAATAAATTTATTTTTTCCTTCCTGAGGAAGAGTCTCTAGCCGGGGAATTTAAGGTTATAAAATCAAATAAAACGCACAAAGAATTAAAAAATCTGTCCATTGGTTACAAAGAATAACCTAGCGCAGATTAAAAAATGCCATTTTGAACAAAATGCGTTTAAAGTTTAGGTTAGGTTTTTTGAAAATTATAAATGGTACTAGTCCCTTAAACAAATCTTTTGCATCTACCAACACTTCTAATATTGTTATCCGGCCAAGACGTTAATTTAGTTCCTCTATCATATATCCATATTTCATCTAAAAATACAATTTATCTTGAGAACATACTATACGAGATGCGTTCGTCTTCTTTTTTGTACTTAAATCCCAAATGTTTCAATAAATTTGATAAAGATGTGCTTCATACAGAAACAATTTCTTTACTTCAACATTCACCATTTAAAGTTTTGACAGTAGCATGTTTTCCTACAAAAATAAATAGATTAAGGAATATATAGTTAGTTGGTAAACCAAACTCACATATTTATCGAAATGTTTTAAGCCCCCTTTAGAGATTAGAACTTTTGTTAATGGCATTATAAGAAACTATTCAAATGACAAGTAAATATTATTGTTAATTACCTTTTGTACTCTTTTGATTGAAAAATTGTTTTTGTTAATGTTTAAATATCAACACCTTACATATAGCTGTAACATGCCATTCGGCATTCAACAAAGTATCTTATCTAAATGGATTCCATGATATTTAACTTCCTCCTTTCGAGGAATTTGTAACATGGCATTCGGCTTATGTTTTTTTTAAACATTTTGAATATTCCTTTGTTCACTTATTGTCGCACAGTAGTCACTTTTTATTTATTTATTCTATTTATTTGATTCTTTATTTTCGCTGGTAAGTTTTTCTTACTTTTATATATACATATAATAGGTCATATGGTTAGAGGTTGAGAATATTTTAAATCTATACTTACCAGTATTAAATGAAGTAAAAAAAATAGAGCTCTTAAAAGAACTAATTTTAATAATAAATAGGCCTTTAATCCAAACCATTCACTAAATAATGTACAAATATGAAAAAAATCCACATATCCACAAAATAATCCAACGCCAAACTTATAGTGTATCTACCTGTCAATTATAAAGTTTGAAATTGTTACATATGTCTCGCAATTGTTGCAATGACAAATGGTTGTATTGAGTTTTTTAATTCCATTATTAAAAGGCAGTACAAGCATAGTATGTGTTGGACAATATCGTCAACTAAATCACCTAGGAGAAAAGATTCAGTGTTTAGACTATAGTTATGCAATAATTAAATTTTTAGTTATTAAGTATTTTTAACCATGTGCAAATGTTACAGGCAAAGTTATATTATAGAAGAAGCAAGTCTTAGTGGGATTTTACAATCCATATTTTAAATAATCTTTGATATATATAACTATTCTAAAATAGTAATCTCAAAGTGATTGGATTAAAGGGAAAATAAAATTTCCAAATGTACTTTTTATTTAAAAAAAAAATAAACCTTGAGAAACAGTTTACTAACATTTGCAATAGAGTAAATACTGAACATACTGTTGTTAGTACCACTACACCAACACTCACAATTACACTGTCTGACGCACGTTTTGATAACCAAGTTATCGTCTTCAGAACTGTTAAGATTCAGTCTCTGAAGATGATAACTTGGTTATAGAGACGCGCCTGACATTGTAATCGTGAGTGTTGGTGTAGTGGTAGTGTAAACAATGTGTTCAGTACAATTATCACCAACGGTTCAAGAAATTCCAACTTAGTAAAGAGTAAAAAAGTGTTATATGAGATCCTAGTTGAGTTTAGCACAATTTTAAATGGACACTAAGTATAGTATCGTTGAATTTCTGTATAAGAAAACCGTCTAAATCGATTTTAACTTTAATTTAAATTTATAATACCAATATTCATGTATACTGAAAAATTTAATGAATAAAGTAGTTATATATAAAAAAGAGTTTAATGGGAGAATGGAAAAACGCATTTACATCCAAAGAGGCTCACTGTTAACTGTGACCTTTGACCTGGTGTTAAAATAATATAAAGCATACCAAAAAAGTGTTTGACGGGCCAACGGGATTCAACTAACAATCGACCAGTACTGGGCCATTGGCCAGCCGTCTTTAGTTGGTCCAGTAACTTAGCGACCATCTCACGATGACACTAGACAGAGCAAGTGGTAGATAGGCCAGTGCACATCAGCTTGGGCACAGCACAGCCCAATTACAAAAACAGGCCCGGTTGATAGCATTAAACACAGAAGGGCCACAGTATGACTTCTCAAACATGGCCACTTTTTGTGCATTAGCCACACAACGAAGGTCGTCCAAAAGAGAGAGGCACAGCCACAATGACAAAACTTTCTTTTCTGTCTGTCATTAACTCGCTAGTGCCTCTGGAAAAGAGAGTAGTCACAATTTTACTTTTTTGTTCACAAAACTGATATTTTTACAAATTGGCTAGCAGCATCTTAAGACCAAACATCTATTTCAGTTAAATTAATTATTTTTACTTATGAAACAAATCTGATGCTTTGCCTTAAGATGGCAAAACAGGCTAATAATACAATATATCTTTAAACCATCTACTAGCAGTTGAAAATAAACAAGTAAAATAAAAAAATAACTATTAGCCTGCCAATAATATATGAATTTATGTGGATGAATATTTGGCTATAAGACTTACCTAAACCTCTGGCTGCAACATCAGTGGCAACTAATATTGGAGCTTTTCCAGTTCGGAAATCTTAGAAATAGAAAAAAAACATTAATTTTGAACTTTACAATAAGTAATTCAATCTTGTCATTAGAAAAAAATTCACGGTAAAGACAAAAATTTCTAAATATCATTACATAAATTTATGTAGAGATATTGCAATACAGAGACAAAATGTTTCATTATAAAATATTGAGTACATATGCCACATATACCGAAAGCCAATATCCTTTGATTTGATCAGTGGATTTTTTTTGCTCACAAGTGTAGTTGGAATTTAATTACAAAAAATTATGGTAGGCAGTTATCACTAAAAAAGTCCTTTATTGTTGGCCTGATCTTAGAACTTAGTAATATATTGTTATTTTGAGTAAAGTAGTTGTTACAAATTAATAATGTGATCATTTAGTTGTTTATTGTTTCTATATTTTTTCATTAAATAAATGAATTAGTCAGCTATTCACCTTGTAAGACCCAATCCCTCTCTTGTTGAGACTTATCTCCATGTATGCATACTGCTGGCCAACTGAAACAAAGCAAAAAGAATATTAAACTTAATCAGCAAATTATAAAATTCATAATTACCCGTCTCTTTTCATCTTTCTTGTAATATCATCTACTTTTCTTTTAGTTTCAATAAAAATAATAGTCTTGTTTTCCTTCTCTGCCATAATTTCTTTAAGTAAGGTACTCAGCTTGCTCTCTTTTTCATGTTCTTGGCAAACATCAATAATTTGTAGAATGTTATGATTAGCAGATAACTGTAAGGATCCAACGTTAATTTGAATATAGTCTTTTAGAAATTCCTGTGCTAAATTCTGCACTTCCTTTGGCCATGTGGCAGACCACATTAAAGTCTGTCTATCAGGTCTTATCTGTTCAATAATTTTCCTAATTTGGGGTTCAAATCCCATATCCAACATTCTATCTGCTTCGTCTAGAACGAGATAAGTGCACCTTTTCAAGTTGGTTCTATTACTTTCTAGGAAGTCAATGAGACGACCTGGAGTTGCAATAACTATTTCAACTCCATCCATTAAATCATTAGCTTGAGGTCCTTTGGGGGCTCCACCAAAAACACATGTATTGCGAATTCTTGAAGTTTGACCAAAATCAGCAGCCACCTATAGAAATGATAAATATGAAATTTAATGATAATGATAAAAGAGAATAACAAACCTGTTGTATTTGTTGCGCAAGCTCTCTAGTTGGAGCTAAGATCAATGCAATAGGACCATCTCCTCTCATTAATCGAGATTGATGGTTTATGTGTACAATGGCAGGCAAAATGTAACTCAAAGTTTTCCCAGATCCTGTAGAAGCAATCCCAACCATATCCCTTCCTGATAATGCTATTGGCCAGCCTTGCGCTTGAATAGCAGTGGGATTTTTGAAATTCATCTTCTTTAGTTCCTCTAAAACGTATTCTGGAAAGCCAGCTTCTTCAAATGTCATAACAGGGTTGGGGATGTTTTTTCCTTTAAGAGATATTTCTTGTTTTCTTCTCCATTCATCTAAATCATACTGAGGCCTATACTGAACAGAGGGTTGAGCTACATAAAAATCCTTTTTAAAGGGTTCTAATCTGCTCAAATCCCATCTAGGTTTACGAAGCATTGAACCAGCGGCATTTCTTCTACCACCGCCACCGCCACCACCACTTCCTCCATAGCCTCTGTCACGACTACGCGATCTGCGGCGATCCCTACTTCGAGATCTTAATTCAAATAACAATTATAAGTAAAACTTAATAATAGCTCATAAACAAATCTTATTTACCTTTTCCCTCCTGGTCTTCCACGCATTATTAGAAATATGGATTAAAGGTTCAGGTGTGTCCTTGTTAAATAAAATAAACTTACATTCAGTTATAAAAACTGCAACTACAATTAACAGTTTCTCTGTAAAAACATAAATCAATTGACTTTGAGCCGGTTATTCCCTACAATGTAATTATTGTAGTATAATAAAGAGCTTTTGAGGAACTTATTACAATACACTAACCACCATTTTGCTAAGCAAATATCTTCATGTCAGTCCTGTCATTAAGAGCACGCAAAGCTTGTTTCTTATACATGACGTGTCTCATATGTAAACCCTGTGATTATTTTATAGAGCTATGTTCAGAATTTCAATATTATTATGAAGATTATTTCCAAAAGTAGTATTTTCAAAAATCTTGAAAACTATTCAAATAAAAACGTTTTGATGTGATATTTTTGAATAAATGCTGCCTCAATAATTTGATTCTTATATATAATTTACAGATTTCTCTTATTATTTTACGTATTTATTACAAATATTTTTATTGTAAGAATAATACTAATTTTTCATATTCAAAAACTATTTGTACTTCGATTTTTGTTAAATGCATATATTAAAATATCGACCATCACTAGTTGCGTCGCTAATCACGTTCTATGGGACTGATGTGCTACCACAGAACATATCCTAATCTGTGTGTGCCACAGTTATGCTCGTTTTTTCTTAACATTTCCATTTGCGAATTGTCATTTGAAGATGACGGATGCGGCCATGAGTTGTTTAGACGGCGTTGCTTAGATTTATATCTACAAATATGTGACCGAGCTAAATTGATCGAAAAGTTTAGTAAGTTTGAAATTTTTATTTATAAGTAATAGTTACGGAAAATTGTTATATTTTTTCATGAAGAGATGTTATATGTTAGGTAACGTAACGGCGTCACGCCATTTTGTAATAACCATGGCTAACAAAGTATGAAAATACAGAATTTTTAAATCTTTATTTTTCAAAAATGAAATTTTGCTTTATATTGTAATATAGTAGAAAATTTAAATTATTAAGTTTGAGAATTTAATAATCAGTTATCTTAGATGTAATTTTAGTTGTATTGTGCATTATGGCCGAATACGTGTGTACTATTTTACGTTTTGATGATATTTTTGTGTTTTTGTTTATAATACGGTATTTATGGAAAATAATGAAGAGGTTTTTTATTGAGACAAATGCAAACGGATGTGTTTGACTTTTTTTCAACCAAAGTCACATCAGTCGGCAAACAGCGACATCAAACGGCGATTAACAATGGTCTCTTGCATTTCTATGTATTTAATTTTGTAACAGCAAACTTCAATGACAAACCAAAAGTAAATTTGAATGAATTGGCCGTAAAAAATCATCTATATAGCAACTATTCATTTGTTAAGTATTGTTTTACATCCACTTCATTTTTTCCATATCGTTGTATCAAAAACTAATTGCAACTTTCTCTTTTCAGTAAAAATGTTTTTGTATAATTTGACCCTGCAAAGGGGTACAGCTATTACCCATGCCATTCATGGAAATTTCTCGGGATCAAAGATCCAAGAAATTGTCATATCCAGAGGAAAGATTCTAGAGCTTCTCCGCCCTGATCCTAATACAGGAAAAGTACATACACTTTTAACTATAGAAATATTTGGTATCATAAGATCCTTGATGCCATTCCGGTTAACAGGAGGTACTAAAGATTATATTGTAGTAGGATCAGATTCTGGAAGGTTGGTAATATTGGAGTACATATCTCAAAAGAATATTTTCGAAAAGGTTCATCAAGAAACGTTTGGAAAATCAGGTGGTAGACGTATAGTACCTGGTCAATATTTAGCTACAGATCTTCGAGGAAGAGCTGTTATGATTGGAGCCATAGAAAAACAAAAATTAGCATACATTTTGAACAGGGATGCTCAAGCTAGATTAACAATATCTTCTCCATTAGAAGCTCATAAGAGTAATACTTTAGTTTACCATATGGTAGGAGTAGATGTTGGATATGATAATCCAATCTTTGCCTGTCTGGAGATAGATTATGAAGAAGCAGACTCTGATCCAACGGGGGAAGCTGCCCAGAAAACACAACAAACTTTAACTTTTTATGAAATTGATTTAGTTGTAAACCACGTGGTGAGAAAATATTCTGAACCTTTAGAAGAACATGCCAATTTCTTGGTAACAGTACCTGGAGGAGATGATGGCCCTTCGGGGGTATTGATTTGTTCTGAAAATTACTTAACTTATAAAAATTTAGGAGAACAGCATGATATTCGATGTCCCATACCTAGAAGGAGAAACGATCTTGATGATCCTGAAAGAGGAATGATTTTTGTGTGTTCTGCCACTCACAAAACCAAATCAATGTTCTTTTTCTTGGCACAGACAGAACAAGGAGACATTTTTAAAATTACTCTTGAAACAAATGGAGATATGGTGACTGAAATTAAGTTGAAATATTTTGATACTGTACCAGTAGCTACTGCTATGTGTGTTCTCAAGACTGGATTCTTGTTTGTAGCCTCCGAATTTGGAAATCAGTAAGTACACAAATATGCTTCATTCAAATTTACATTTGAAATTAGCTGTTTTGGTGGACATTCAATTCATTTCACAATGTAAAATTCATTATGAAAAGAATACTATTTATGTCCTAAATCAAATTCTCGTACATAGTACCAACTTATTTCTTTAATGGTATGTTGGCCTCCAATCTTGAGACAATGTTTTAAACAAAATATTTAGTAGGAATTGAATCGTAATCTTGAGTGGTGTCAACAAGGGAAACATAAGTCAATTCTTTTTAAGTAATTGATACCCTAAGGTCAATAATAAGGGATTGAAGATAAATTTCTTACTTCGCTAAAAAAGTATAATAGTATATATATTTAAATCTGTTTATAACTCACATTCACACTCTGGTAGATCAGAATTGACAGCTTGTCAATGAGTAGTATCTACTTAAAATTAGGATTATATTTACTGTCTGGTCAATACTTCAAAGATTTGCTTTCTAAGAAAGGAGGGTCAAAAAATTGGAAAAATAATACACAAAAACCGAAGATAATTAGTCTATACAATGTAACAGACTTGTTACTATGTTGTCATATCAAACTGTAGAAGGTGGCTATTGAAAGTGTTTTTCAACATTTTTTATGTAAATGCATGGATTTTATATAACAAAACCACTGGAGGAAATATGAAAAGACAAGATTTTTAATTGGCACAAAAGCCTGCCTTTGAATATAAAGAACAGCTATAAAAAGAAAAAAAATCTGTAAAAAAACGTCCATTCCAAAATCATTTTATGTAAAAGTGTGTTAAATAGTAATGAAACATTCATATTTTTGATTTAAAAATATATAATTTCTTTGCCTTTTTGTCCTTTCTGTATCAAAGTTTAAGTTTTCATCATAATCTCATGAATCCATAAAAATTTTTATACACTTCACTCATTATTTTTCTTGTAATTTATTATTTTTTCCACAGTTTACTTAGAAAATTGCACATACTGCTCAGGCTTTAAATTTTCATGTCACATGCAACAAAAAAAAACAGATTTTTTTCTCTTGTCACCAGTACTATCATCGACTTATTCAATTTAGTAACAAATTGTAGTTTCTATTTTCTTTAATACAATTTTACAATTACTTGCATATGTTTCTCATCACCACTCTATCATATTTTTTACTAGTATTATATAAACTGTTACATAAAATATTTTTCCAAAAATGTACTTATTTTTTGTAATTACTTAGACTATTGTTATTTGGATTAAACGGAACTTATATTTTCAGCTACTTATATCAAATTGCACATCTTGGAGATGATGATGATGAGTTAGAATTCAGTTCAGCGATGCCCTTAGAAGAAGGTGATACTTTCTTTTTTGCCCCTCGTCCCTTAAGAAATCTTGTTTTGGTGGATGAAATGGAGTCTTTATCGCCAATTTTGTCTAGTCGTGTAGCTGATTTAGCTGGTGAAGATACTCCTCAGTTATATATGTTATGTGGCCGAGGACCTAGGTCATCACTGAGGGTATTGAGACATGGTCTAGAGGTTTCTGAAATGGCTGTTTCAGAGTTGCCGGGTAATCCAAATGCTGTATGGACTGTAAAAAGGAGAAGTGATGGTGAGTTTTTATTATTTTAAGTGTGAAGTATCATATTAGATAAAAAAAGTTCAATTTATTAAATGATAAATTTGGAATAATTCATTTCATTCTTGGAAGGTAATTGTTGAAATTCAATTTTTTATACAAAAATAATAGTTAACGTAATTCACAATATTTACTTCTCCGGTGCTGAAATTGTAATTAAATTTAAATTCACCTATGCAAATGGGGGGTTGATTAAATCTCATTAAAAAAAATTGTAACATTATTTTAATAATGCCTGGCTGTTGAACAATTTTCAACACCAGTGCTTTTTTATTTCAGATCCTGTTCTAAGAAAATGGACTAGGCCAGAGTGGTAAGTAGTGAAGAGAGTGATAGATTCTCATCATAACCAATTACAAATATTACATGGAATTTTGATGATTTCTATAATGAAAAAGCTTGACTTTGGTAGAAACTTTTATAAATTTATCAGTTATTTCTTCTAATGTTAAAAACTAATATATAGTTATATTTTGATTTTAATTAATAATTCTTGATTTGCTAATGAAAAATTTTCCAAAAAAATTATATAAAACTTTGTTTACTCAAATTTAAATATTTTGAAAAATTTCAATCTGGATAAATATGGTAACATGATGAAATTTTTAGTCCGTGTTTCACCTGATTCTTAGTGATTACAACTTTTAAAACTGAAATTATATCAAGTGTTAGGCAATATGTCTTAAATCCTAGTAAATTTAATCTAACAAACGATTTTTTCTTGTTGCAGATGAATTTGATGCATATATCATTGTTTCGTTCGTTAATGCTACTTTGGTATTATCCATTGGTGAGACTGTTGAAGAGGTAACTGATAGTGGTTTTTTGGGAACAACGCCAACTTTAAGTTGTTCCGCTTTAAGTGACGATGCTTTAGTACAAGTAAGAATATTGAAATGTTTCTGTCAACTATTTCTAAGAACTTTTATTGATTTATTGAACTGTCTCATGTTTTAAAAATGAATCAACTTGTAGGTTTATCCAGATGGAATAAGACACATTTGTGCAGATAAACGTGTAAATGAATGGAAAGCTGGTAAAAAGAGTATTGTAAAATGTGCAGTGAATCAAAGACAAGTGGTGATAGCTCTATCTGGTGGAGAATTGGTTTATTTTGAAATGGACCCCGTAAGTATAATTTTTTCTATATTAAATTGTTTTTGCATAGTTGTATATCTGCTAATAATAATTATTTGTTAGTGGTATATATACTGTGCTAGAGTAAATCTGTATTGTCGCCTCCGGTGTATTTCTGTGGTATACTGGAGTGAATCAATACTGAACATTATTAACCCTTTGCACTCCGTTGTCGCCGCATTTGCGACATTTTATATGTTAGGAATAAACCCGATGCTGCCGCATTTGCAACACACTTGTTTTAGTGTTTGCGTGTTGGTGTTAAGCACCAGTGATAATGCTGAATTCATCACAAAAACAAAATTTTTAATCGGTAGTGAGCAATAAAATGTTGAAAAGTAGTTAATTACAGGGAGTCTATGGGTGGTGTCGATCGAGTGGATCAGTATGTATCAACCTATTGTTTTCTTAGAAAATCCCTCAAATGGTGGAGGAAAATGTTTTTTTGGGGCATGGAGATGTCCTAAATAAATTCATATATTTTATGTAAATGCATAAAGAACAAAAACGAAAAACACATGTCCCATTTGAGGTTTGTCAAGCACTTAGTCTATCGACTTGGGGAATTCGGAGAAGATCGATCAAAACCATCCACCTCAAATCAAGAAGCTAAGCATGACAAAAAGACTTCACATCTTGCGTAAGGGGAAAAAAAGGAATTACGTAGTTTGTTCCAACAGGCAAGAACGAGGGCGGAGAAGAAAAACTGGAATTTTGCGATATTTTTCCCGATAAACCTCGAATGCATATGGGCGATTGCTTTGAAAAATACGATACGAGGAGGAATTCTAAGCATTAACATTAATATGCATACACTTTTTACTAATATAGCTCTGGAGTTACTGGTTCCTACCATTGCTTATTAGGCTGGAGTGCAAAGTGTTAATAAAAATTAATCTATTAAATTCTATATAACGGCCTTTCTATTTGTTGTAGACAGGCCAATTACATGAATATAAAGAGAGAAAACGGATGAATTCCGACGTTCTATGCATGGCGTTAGCTAATGTTCCACCCGGCGAACAAAGATCGTGGTTCTTAGCTGTAGGACTTGCAGATGGAACTGTAAGAATAATATCTTTAGATCCTAGCGATTGTTTAGCACCCAGAGCTATGCAACCTTTACCTGTTTGTGCCGAATCTCTTGCTATAGTAGAAATGGGTTGTACTGAAAGGGATCCTGACAGTGCTGCTGCTGCTAGTACTACAAGCACTTTGTATTTAAATATAGGTTTGCAAAATGGTGCGTTGTTAAGAACAGTTCTTGATCCTGTTACTGGGGATTTGACTGATACTAGAACCAGGTACTTGGGATCAAGACCGGTTAAATTGTTTAGAATAAGGTGAGTTGAGAATTAATATTTTACTGTAATATTATATATAACTTTCAACTGAAAACTGTAGCAGAATAGAATTTTTATTTTTAACAGAGCAAATTTCTCAAAAATCATCCATAATAATGTAGTTTTATTGTCCTCATTTATCAAATTTATTATTGTTGACACTCTTGTATAAATATAAATAAAATGTACAAGTTCCTTTTGAGGTTTTGATCAAAATGGAAATTGGAAAATAATTTTGTAGAGCATAATTGATATCCTTTTTATTCCAATCTAGTAGTGTTAAGTTTCAATATAATGTCATGAAAAAAAAATTAGAATCTGTTCCGCTAGATACCCACCTTAGTTTTCTGTAATTTTATTAGCATTGAAATCGATCACTATCATAATAAAAACATGGGGTTTCATTGAGATGAATAAACAATTATTTATTGGGTTATCAAGATTATGATAAATAGTTTTAAAATGTTTGATCTTTTTTCCATAATTTCACTAACAACTTTTGCATTTCAGACAACTTTGATTTTTAATAATTCTACTAATAAAAAATTTTATAGGAATGGCTCTATCTACATAAACATAAATAAGTAATTTGAGTGACCTTCCAAAATACAATTTCAATATCTTTATTTTTTTGTTGTTGATGTACATTTTTAGAATTACATATATCTCAGTTTACGACAATTAATACAATCAAATGGAAGGCAAAGACATTCTCCCAACATTTTGGTAAAGGAGGAGAATCCAATGGAACAGTTCATCATAATTTATCCCGACTTTCTATTGAAACTTGGCAATAGTAAACTACAAGTAAGTTGGGGCTTGTACATTGAAATTCTTATGTTCTGGGTAAAATGATGCTATTGGTAATCCGTGTTTCAACTGAATTTAAGTGATTAATTTATTTACAACTGATTTTAATATAATTCAATTACATTTTTATATGTTTTATATTATTAATAAATTAAGAAAATGGTTTCAGAATGCAGCAATCAGAAGCAGTATTAGCAATGAGCAGTCGATCATGGTTAAGCTACTACTATCAAAGCAGATTTTATTTAACACCTTTATCATATGAAAGTTTGGAATATGCTTCAGGGTTCAGTTCAGAACAATGTCCAGAAGGCATTGTTGCCATTTCAACTAATACTTTGAGGATCTTGGCACTGGAAAAGCTTGGTGCAGTTTTCAACCAGGTACATATCATTGATATATGTGTTTAATTATTAATTTTTTACGCATTAACCATGCAGGGTTATTAGCGAGTAATTGAGGATTTAATACATTCGATTTTACTATGTAGTTTGTAGTCTGTCAGGTGGTTCGTGAGTTTCTTTGGGTCTTAGCTTTTCCAGTGAATGTGGTAATTGATTCATTTTTTGTTCCTTGCTATATTTTAAACAGTCAATTAAAAGAAGTGTTTCACAGTTAACTCACTATTACACATTGGTTTTTGATTTCCTGCTAATAGGTAATCATGTGTGATACAAGTATGTCCTATTCTTATATGGAAGAGGATCACTTGTTCACATCTACTTATTAATTAGGGTTTATAAAAGAACAATCAGAAGTTTACAAGATATTATTTTTAGTTATGTCCCTATACTAAACCTGTTAATGAAATATAATCTTATACACAGAACCTTGTTTTGAGTGCTACTGAAAGCATATAAAATATATGAGTTGGGATATTCTTCCAATTCTTTGCTACTGTTTGAGGGTCTTTTTATGTTTTCCAATGGATAAGTGACAAATTCAAAAACTAATCACAGAAACAAAGAGGTTTTAACGAGAAAGGTCACAATAGAACTGTAAAAATGCTGGTTTGATAGTTGCTTAAGATAAAAATTTTGATCTATTATATACTCTGGGCTATTTACCGCTTAGGTAACAATTAGGTAAAACTCTTTCTGAAACCATCTAAGAGCCTGACTCAGGTCAAGAGTTCAATAATTTATTATATGCACCACAAAAAGACAATCTACTTATTAGTTTATAGAGTTGAGTTATTACTATTAGTTATTGTTGGCCTCATGGAAAAGATCTCTTCAGCAGTTCAGACCTTTGACAGCTAATTATTATTAACATTGCCTTCTATTAAAACTATTTTCTATTTGTGACATCTAAAGTATTTGTCCCTCCTCAATTACTCAATTTGAGCACGTGGGTGCGCAATGCATTAAACTCACGTTCCAAATTGTTGTTTTTAAGATTTGGGCGTCGAGCACAGTTGCGTTTTCTCCATGCCCCTTAAATACTGGATAAATATTGGGCTCCATGAGATATAAAATTGTGCTTTAAAAACAAACTGTAAAATTGACATTTTGTGGGCATTTATTTGGATTTACATTTATTTTTGCTTAAAACAAAATTTTCTTAATTATTGGAATTCAAAGGCAAATTGGAAATATGCACTATTACTTGATAAAGAAGACTATAAAAGGGCTTAAGAAGGTATATATAGTAAAACATGTAGTTTTATGATGTGCTTCCATTGTATTCATATTTTATATTCAATTAATCAAATTTCTTATATTTCCGACACGGCAACAAATAAACAATTGATTTGAGACATTTTTTAAAACTTTACGCAAAACTTAATGAAGTTTGCTCCTATTGATTCTTATGTGCCATGCTCATGAACGTCGAGCCCATGGGTTTCGTGCACAAAGAACTTAATAAATTGGAAAGCTACTATTACTATTAGTCTATGTCACAGTCACAAAACAAATATATACTTCCATATATGTTCAAATTTTTATTTAATTATGTTGTTGTTATGTCTGTTTTTGTATTTCATTTTAGGTTTCTTTCCCTTTAGAATATACACCAAGAAAGTTTATTATCCATCCGGATTCTAATAATTTGATAATATTAGAAACAGAACACAATGCATATACGGAGGAAACAAAAAAACAACGTCGTTTCCAGATGGCTGAAGAAATGCGAGAAGCGGCTGGCGAAGATGAACAAGAACTCGCCAGAGAAATGGCGGAAGCTTTTCTTAATGAAGATTTGCCTGAAAATATATTTTCGGCGCCTAAAGCTGGCCATGGAATGTGGGCATCCACCATGAGATTGATGGATCCGGTACAGGGAAGCACGTACAAATTGCTAAGATTAGAGCAAAATGAAGCTGCCATGTCAGCAGCTCTAGTTAAGGTAAGATTGAAACTTTATACCAATATACTTGAAATTTAATCATGTTGTATTTTAGTTTCATGGCCAGCCTGAGCATCAGTTGTTTCTTATTATAGGAATTGCCAAAGATTTCCAACTTATTCCTAGGCAGTGTAATCTAGGTTTTTTGGACACATATAAAATTGATGTTTCTGGTAAAGAGATTGAACTCGTACATAGGACAGTAGTGGATGAAGTTCCTAATGCTTTATGTGGTTATAATGGAAGATTATTAGCGGGAGTTGGCAAAATGTTACGATTATATGACTTAGGAAAGAAGAAATTGTTGAGAAAATGTGAAAACAAGGTAAGAACCACTAGTTACCAGGTTTGAAAGAAATGTATGCATATCTCTCAAGTCATAAGTAATTTAATATATGTTATTTATTGTTCCTGTCATTCAGAGAATCTATGATGACAATTCACAATTCTAAATGTTTATGTAGAAATCCTGCAGTACTGATATTCATCTTGATATATAATTCTTTTATACCTATGTTAACGAAATTTGACATTTTATTTCATTTTCAGCATATACCCAATACAATAGTAAACATTCAAGCTATGGGTAAAAGAATATTCGTTTCAGATGTGCAAGAGTCTGTATTTATGGTCCGTTACAAGAGGGCTGAAAATCAACTAATAATTTTTGCAGACGACACGCATCCAAGATGGGTAAGAATTTAATAAATCAATTATTAATGGAAGTCAATCCAATACAGTCAATTCTGTTAACTATTCCTAAATATAAAAAATTATACCGTATAATATACAATGTCACTTGGAGGTTTTCTGGCAACAATCAAATTATCATAAATTTGTGTTTTAGTTTTGAAACAGAAAACATTTGTTGATAAAATGTTCCCTAACGAATTTAATTGGTTATTTAGCTAAAACTTTTGATAAGAAAATGTTTAGGTTTGCTTTACTGACTTATTGTCGCCCAATATGAAATGGTTATGGTTTTTTTAATAATGAAAATAAGCCCAAAGTAGCCAACATCGTGGTCTTAGCCTCAAAATGTGTACTGTAGTTATAACATTGATTGGAGAAGGCTACCGACAAGTGATTCAAAGATTTCACATAGCATAGTTATCAATTCAATGAGTATAGAGATGCAAAGAAGACAAAGTCAATGCAATGTGCTCGTAGTACATGACCAATTTTTGAGCAAAGACAAAGATTTGTTACTTTTCTATCTCTATTAAAAAGAAATAAGCAATGATCCGATAAGAAGCAGGCTTACAGGGTTTGATTTGAGAAGCAACTGGTCTCCTGTTAATCCTAGTTTAAAGAGCATGATTTTTGTTGGTTGCTAGAGATCATCTGGTCTGGAAAGACCACCCGTGGGGAAATGGTAATATTCTCAGACGAGTACAGATTTTGAACATTTGACAATGATCGATACATATTTCATTATTTTATAATTAATTATTAAGTGCTATTAAAATAGGAACTTTCATTATATTCCAGATAATGTTGCAAATTTCTTTTATGTCTGCATTTCCTAAAATAGTGATTGAAATTAAAGTTTTAATTCTACCTCCTTATAAGTTTTTACTCAAATTAATTACAATATTTTTCAACTTAGTTAATTTTGCTGGTGAATCTAATATTAGTCATTGAGCTTAAGAAAAATGTTTATAAAATTGTTGTAGGTTACATGTACAAGTGTTTTGGATTACGACACTATTGCCACTGCTGATAAATTCGGTAATATCGCAATTTTGCGATTACCGACTAATGTTAGCGATGATGTTGAAGAAGATCCAACTGGACACAAGGCATTGTGGGATCGAGGGCTCTTGAATGGAGCATCACAGAAAGCCGACACAGTGGCAACATTTCACATTGGAGAGACTGTAACGTGGCTTCAGAAAGCTACTCTTATTCCTGGAGGATCAGAATCTTTGATTTATACAACGTTGTCAGGAACTGTAGGAGTTTTAGTACCATTTACGTCACATGAGGATCATGAATTTTTTCAACATTTAGAGATGCACATGAGAAGCGAGAATCCACCTCTTTGTGGAAGAGATCATCTTTCATTTAGGAGTTATTATTTTCCTGTAAAGGTAACTATATCAGTTTTTCATTGAGACATTTTTGAAATTATAAATTCATGGAAGTATTTAGTTCAAACATGACTTGAAAGTATTATGCATAGAATATGAATTTATGGATTTTTCTACATTTCATCTGTAAACTTTCCTTCTATCCTTATTACAATATGATGATTCATTAATTCACATGCTAGACTTATGATAGCGATGATTTTACTATATCAACTGATTAATATTTTATGTAGACTATTAAACTTTAGCCAACTATTGTGCATTTATTCTTATTAACTCTTTTTTTCAGAACGTAATTGATGGAGATATGTGTGAACAGTACAACTCTTTAGAACCATCTAAACAGAAGTTTATAGCTTCAGAATTAGACAGAACCCCCGCCGAAGTTTCCAAGAAACTCGAGGATATTAGAACACGTTACGCTTTCTAAGATTAGAATAATTTTTGTATTAGGATTTTCCTTAATTTCAATAAGTATAAGAAGTTTGTAAAAATATATTGTAAAATCTGACTTTATTTTTATTGCGTAGAAACAGGTTCCTAAGGAAAGCCGAAGTAACACCTAAAATCAGTTGACCTTCTGCAGATGATAACTTTGTTTTTAAAATTAGCATTAGTTAGTGCAATGATAATGTAGTGTGGGTAAAAAGTATGTTTTATATGAGTTTTACTTAATAAAATAGCCATCGTCCTGGTGCTTTTGCCATTTAAAGGATCTTTAGAGTTCTATTTGTGTTCATAAATATTTGAACTTGAGAGTAAAAAGTCTGTCCTACCTCGAAGTATGTCTAGACTATTAATGAAATTCTATTGCTTCTCGATATTTTTAAAAATTATATCAATAATTTTTCTATATCTGGTAGCTAGAGAATTTTATGTATAAAACCGAAGTATACTTTTTGATTTGTTTTCAAAACTTATATTTTGATACAATGATATCGACCTGCGGATTTCCTCTGAAAACAGTTTTCTCTCATTTGAACTGAAAAAGAATAATTATTAGGTTTGGCTAATGTATCAGTAATGTTGAAAAGTTTTGAATGATTTTTCATTTCTTAGTAACGACACTATTGTAATTCTGGTATGTTGCTTTATCATTTGTAAATGTAAAAACCGCACCAAAAAATATTTATGGTAAGACGAACTTTCATCACAAAACCAGAAGAAAATCAGCACAACTGAAAGGAGTTTATCATATTTTTTGTTTTGGATAAATGAAAAAATGTAGTGACACAATATACTAATACGTCTTGATGATCGAAATTCACCGAATAATGTTTAATTGGTTCTAAGGTAACATTTCATATTTTTGTTTGTGTTAAGAAAAGTCTTTTTCTTTATTATAAGATATATCAGTAGCGGATGAGATGAACAAAATTTGCTGATTTGCATAAAAAAAACTCGCTTTGTCATCAGCTATGTGATTTGAAAGCACTAATGAAATTAGCAGTATGGGTGGTATGGGTGTAATCTTACTTCCCTGGTTGGAGACTTCCGCAGGAAGTTCTATTCAGCAGTCAGTTGAAGTATATTAATAACTGGTACTTGGATGGGTGAGAAATTGATCTTAAATTGGATTTCACCAGCTTTTCAACACCTTATGAATTAAATTTATAAAAACTAAATAAACTAACCCCATAACAAGTTTTGATGTAATGGTGCATAGGTTGATTCCTTAGTTATCACTAACTCCAACTTGGTAGCTGTAGAACTACATCAAAAATAAAATCAGAAACGGAACAGGAAAACAGATGGAAATTACTAAAGAATGAACGCGTTGGTAGAACAGATCTGTATAAAAAGGAACTTATGCTCTAACATCTATAAAAACTGAATTAATATTTTTTAACATAAAACTATAGAGGAATCTGTTCTGTTCCCCATATTAAATAGAAAATTCACACAGAAATAAGCCTACTAAATTTATTTGAAATAAAAAGAACTTATTAAAGATAATTCAAATTTTGTGAACACTTTGCAAAGTTAAAAATATATAAAAACTTACCAGCGATTATAAAAAACATTGTCACCACAAATTTACTTTGAGTTTAACCTTAATTAGGCGTTATAGAATGTAGATAGAGAACGTTTTAGAATCGACAAAGGGATTTGATTGAAATTTTCGAATAGAGTGGAAAGAGGACAATAAATTAATTACACCAAAAACGGATTTTATCGGCTCCCATGCTGACATGTTGGAGCGGTTTCCACACTAAGAAAAATATAAATCACCAAGCACTGCTTTACATCTTTATCAAGGTCTACACTTCTATTGATTTTATGATGAAAATGTCATGAACAACATATTCAATACTTCAATAACGTAACCATGTTGAGAGATTATTCAGTAATCCAAGATGTGCTTCGGAAATCACTTGGACTAACATTTAAGTAATTCACCTAAAAAATTGTAACTCTTAAGAAATACGCCACGATTATCGAAAGTATCGCTTGATAGGAAAGCCAGTTCGAATGGCCTATAAAATTTAGCACAATTAGTAATTTTTGGTAGTACATACTTATTCTTCAACACATTTTCATTACGCCTCTGCGTACTTAACTAATAAACAGAATATAATTGAGCTATAATATTGGTAGATCATATTGCATATTACCAAAAATATGGTTTTAGATGCTTCTTAAAATTTAAGTGCTCTTGATCGGTGATCCCTATTTCCTTCCAAGCTTAATTGCCACCAAATAGTAAGCATTTTTTTGATTACAACCACAAATCCAATAATTTTTGGCACAAATATCTTTAGTTAATTTTTTGTATAGCTTTTTCCTCTACTTAAACCAGATTTTCTATATTTGGTGTTAACTTGCGTTTCAAATCGTTCTAAAGAACCAGAGAATTCAGAAAGTCGCGAAAACATTGTATGATTGGCATTACCCAGTTTGTTAGAGTTGCGCTGGTCTAGGTAGGTCATTGAAAGAGGGCGTAGAGCACATTGGTATATCCCAGATTAATACTAAAACAGCGTGAATCGGAAGTTATGTGAATTATTCAACCTGTTGACTTTACGGAATTGTTTATGGAGGTATTGTGAAATATTGCAAATTTTCTTGTGAATAAGTAGTAGAAAATGTATTAGATAAGATTATTATCAATTAAATTATGTATTTTTTTATCTATTAATTTTTTTTGAGAGCCCTGCCGCGCTTATGCCTCTACTGGGATGGTCACAATTTTTAGTATATTTTTAACATTGTCAAATAGCATATAAAAATGTACTCGACACTGTTACATAATTTTTATTTCGATACAAACTAATGTTATTATTTTAAATAGAATATTTTCAAAAAAAGTTAAGAAGAATATTTCTATATTATTTATAGTGGGGTATTAAACTTGACACTGAACGGACATGTTGTTAAATTCAAAACATTCGTAGGAAAGATTTATTGGATTGGAATTGAAACTAAAATATTTTTATCATATTATATTTTTGCGAAGAGAAAATATTACAATAAACTATATATATAAAGAAGTACCTTGTCTTAAACTAAATAAAAACTATACAATATTCTATTTTAAAATCAATAAAATCCTTATTATCTAAAGGTAGGTAAATTTCTTTCTGTTATAGAATAAAAATTATCTATATATACAAAAACTGTAACATTTCTATTGCAATATCACCAAAAAATTACATAGTTTTTCAGTTATTGTAAAAATAAGATTTATATGTATATAAATATTTGTTAGTGATGTATTACCTGCAGATCAGATAAATAATACATGAGCGTCTCCAATTTTATATCGATAAGGTTTATTAAAAAAACCTTTTTTTAGATTATTGTATTTTACAAATAAGTATAATTCCATCCCTAGTATTATTTTTGATGACGTTCAAGTATGAGTAATACACAGGATTTTGCACATATAGTATTGAATTGTTTAAATAGGTAACAAACAAAAAATTAAGAACATTTAAATGTATAACGTGTATATAATATATATATTGGCTAAACGTGTTGACAATTAACAATCATGCAAACATATCACATGGTATCTGGACGATAAAGTCAACAAATTTTGTACCCTCTATCTGGCAAACTATTAGATATTTCTATTTCATAACATTATTTGTATAGGTAAGTGGTTTATTGTGTAGAAAAATATTTTTAAATAGGGCATATCCAAAAATACACAATAAAAATTACATCAAATAGTAATGAGAAATCAGTTGTGTCAATTAAAACAGAAGAAATGAAATAAATAAAAAAATTAGAAAGAAGCCTTTTTTATTATTGGTGCTAGAAAACTTGAAAATTTTATCTCAAATAACGTCAGGTAAATAGTTACTTTTGCGGTAACTTGTCAAGCTCTGAGTTACTATCCGCAAAGTTGAGAATAAAGATAAAATTAATTTCAAACGATAGTTTTTGGACTTGTGACACGATTTTCTTAAACAAATCCTCAAATAGCACAAGAGTATTTTCATTATAACGTTTTTACACGAATATACACGAAATTTTTCTGTCGAATTTTATGTGATTGCACCATGAGCAACAGTCCTCAGTTCATATGTTCATTTGTTTAGTCCGTTTAGTATTGTATAATATGTGTATAATTCATCCAATATCTCTATCAAAACAGTAAGAACAGGCAAGTGATGGACGATCTTACAGTCAACAAATACTTTAATCTAAATTTAATGTTGAAAGTTCATTCTTTTGAAGTTAAATTAATTATGAAATGTTTTAAAATTACGTTAAAGTTTTTGAATGTAGAAAATGAAACTTCAATTTTCACTCACAATCGGAATACAAAATAAAATGATGTATGACACATAAAAGAAGTAGTTTTTTCGCAGTTCCCGATAAACGCCAACACTTTTAATTTGGAACTTAAATTTTTTTTTTAAATAGTTTCAATTATTTTTAAAGAAAATATGCATAACTACGATGCTACCTAAAAAATAAGAACTTTTCAGGTGTATAAACGGTTATTACAAAAGATTGAGTTATTTTTGTTGCTCAAAGCTACGAGATAATGTTACAATTAAAGCAAGTCGACACAATTATGACATGTTATGTAGAGTGTATAATAACATTCTCTAATAAATGTACATACACTTAATGCGGGCACTTAGGAACCCTTGAAACATACAAACGAGTCTTCTTCTTGCGGTCTATTTTTTACATTTTACGCAGTAAAGTAAAGAATAATTCCAAACTTATGAATTTACATGAATAAAATCAATTTTCGTAAATAAAATTACACTTTTTATGTTGTTATTTAGTTTTTTTTTCAATTTAGAGAAATGACTCGTGATAAATTGAATTCTTAAAGAAAAAATGAAAATATTTATATTCAATGTTTTTAGAAAAATATTTGCCAATTCAATGTGTTTATATACCAGTCAAAAAAAGATGCAAAACTTCAACAAGAGCAACAAATTATTTACAATCAGCTTGTATACAGTAGAATGAAAGTCAGTTATGAATACATTTTTCAAAGAATAATGACCTCAAGATTAAGGATATTTGAGAGCTAGTTAATACATTGTCGACACAGTATAATATATATTCCATGTTGGAAATAATTTTGGAAATTTTGTTGACTATGCCACTTTTAATGAAATCATTCTATCTCTGTTATTCACAAAATTAACGGTGGGTCAAATTATACTGTAAAATCAGCTACATAAAAAAAACTGCCAAAAAGTATATTTTCAATAATTCAATTTACATACATAAATACTGGGGTAAGTATTGATATGATATCTTTCCATTTGTGGTTTGGAAATTTTAAACATAATATATTGTTTTATACAGAATCTTTAATCACCAAAGTTTTGACGTATCAAACATGTTTTTCCAAAATGTGGTACATCTTTGTCATATGCTTATTTCAATTACACTATAAACTGTACTCAAGTTTCCTAAACAAGCATATATAATAAGATTTTAAAATTGATGCAAGAGACAAATTCAACTGGAACTTGTTCACGATATAATAATACAAGTTAGCAAATGGAGGATCCAGAAGAATGCTGAGCTGTGACAGATGTATGGCGAGTCAGATTTAGTGGCGTTCATACTGGAGCGCGTTTGGGGTGGCTGGAACACAGGGAGCACAGATGCCTTCTGATCGATACCCGCGCAGAGCCATGTATGGAGACCACCCCTTCGCTGGTTGGAGGACATTGAGGCTAGACCCAATCCAGCGACGTTGGAGGCTCAGGACAGAAAGAATTGGCAATCGATTGTTAAGACTCTGGTTCTCAAAAGATAGTAGCGCCGGTTAAAGAAGAAAAAGTTAGCAAGTAAATGAAGCTATAATTTGACTTCTATTATTTAAAAAAAGTAATTTAATTAACAAAAACCTGCATTTAAATAAAAAATAACGATATTACCAAGCATGGAAAAGATGATTTTAGTATGTATTTTCACACAACCATTATTTATATTCTCTCATTTTTGTGTTTAAAATATATTTGTAATTATTTGCCAGATTGTCAGGTTTTTTGTGCATAAATTTATACAATTACACATACAACTGTTTTTTTTCTTCTACAATCTTATAATATAGTACAAATTTTCGCTGAGAAAAATCCTGGGATAGGTTTCAATTTTTTTATCTAATTTCTACATTTGTTAAAGTATTTGTTATATAACTTGTCCTGATTTGCACTGAGCTGTATAATATTTCAAGACACATATCAATTAGGTACATATGTTCAACAATAAATTTAGAAAACAACTAAAATTACAAAAATCACAGAAAGTTACAAAAAAATTTACAAAAAAATTAAATGTGATATTTCGAAGTTATTAAATAAATACTATACAGAATGTACACTTATAAACTTACTGTTTTTTTTTTGTATAATTGAAACTACTTGAAATTTAATTATGAAATAATTTTCCCATATTTACAAATTTTTTGTTCTGATAAATCAAAAACTCATTTTTTAATATAAAAACGATTACATTCAATCATTTTTATTATCTATCCAAATCGATATTTTTCTACAAATCATTTTTGTGTACATACTGAGATCAAATCCAAAAAGATTTTCCGCTCTTCAAAGAAAAACAAAAAGAGAGCTATTCATTGACATTAATTTATTTTTTCTGTCAATCACTAGGCACCTCGCAGTCTTTTCTAATCCATTTTAAAGCACCTTCCTTTGTAATTAAATAATATGTACGAGAGACAGATCCGCATGTCGTAACAAAATTATTGATTACGTAAGCAAAACGGATTTGTTCTCTTTTATCAACAAAAATTTGGAAAAAAACTGTTCCCCCCCTGAAACCCGTCCGTATCACAAATCTCACACATCCACAACTATGTTTCATTTATTACTATTATAATTGATATTCTTAACATTTTAGGTATATATTTTTTATAAAAAATCTTCCTATATAACAAAATTGTCACTATTCCATACCATACAGTAAACAACAGTGATACATTTTATATTTTTTTTAAACTTTGTATGTACAGATCAACCTGCTTAAAATAATCTTTAATGACCCACCAACAATTTTTTTTGTACAACTGTTTTTTAAAAAGCACTTATAAATGCAGTTTTTGAACACTTGGTCCATCTTTGAAGAAATAAACAAGAAAGAACTTGATTATTATGAAACACTGGATGTTTAAGGAAACAGCATTTTCTTCAGACCATAAATATATTAAATTTTCTCAATATTAGTTCAAACGTTCGTATAAATGCTTCATTGCAATCGTATGAAATAGTGTAGAGGGTAGGGTACAATATTTTTTAGGATCTTACAACATACTATAGTGTTTATTTTCAAATCACAACCTTTCCCATTATCTCAGGTCACCTAAGGATATAGATTAAACGAGTTTAGCTCACAAATTTCATTACTTATAAGTAGTACCACTAAATAGTTGCTATTTATTAGCCATTACTGATAAAATATCCATATTACAGTGTTTTTTTATTTCAAATGAAACGATTTAATGACTATCAAATAATTAAAAATAAAAATTAAGCCACAAGATTATTCTTCGAAACTAATGCTTTTATATAATGTGAAATAATTTAAAAAACAGTTTTGCATTATCAATTATCCAATCAACGACAACGCTTTTCAGTGGTTTTGAAATTTAAAACGACATCTTTTTACGGCTTAATAAACTATCTAAATATACCAAAATGATATACTCCCATTCCCAGCAGTCGGATTGGAAAATCCAGGCTTTAAACTGATCTGGAAATAACACTGTGGCTTTATTGAATATTTCCAGAGCTATTTTTTCCATATATTGTCTAATAATGATTTTAGGTGAACCATTGAGTAACGACTTTTCTGCCCAGATGTTTGCTTGTCATTTGTCAGTCCATTATGGTGCTTCAAAGCCGTGTCAAAGACATTTAACGTCATTATGACTTGTTCACTTCTAAATAAATAAATATTAGAGAAATTTGGAGTGAAATGGCCAGCCAAATATTATAAGAGCATATACTTTTTGAGTTTCTCAATGGTAGGAACTCAACAGTCGTCAATGATCCAAAGATGATTCTCTAATTAGAAGATGAAGCAAATCCACGTCAGACAATTTCAACATTCTATAACATCTTTGAGGAAATGTGTAGTAGATTCACAAAAACAAAAGTGCAGGGATAAATTGAGAGGTCAATGTTTGATAAGGTATGGTAGTCATAATCCAATGATTTCTTTCGAGGAGGACCTGTACTTGTACACTATTGGTACTTCTTTATATATAATAGGACATAAATAGGTTTGCATTATTATCCAATCAACAGGTAATGAAAACAATCAAAAATGGTTAACTAAATTATGTTTTTTTTTTACATTTGAGATATGCGCTATCTGAAGAATAAATAGCAATAATTATGGTCCTACCATATAGTATTTTACTTTAGGTTGTCTTGGACAATTTTTACAAAATGACTTCAACTATGAGATCTTTCAGAAATGCTACAAACTGCAAAAATTCGTTGTTACCACACTTTTGAGTTATAGCTAATATTTACAATCTAGAAACTCAATATTTCTAAATAAATAATTTGTGATTTGTTGTACTTTTCGAGACACAGCCGGTTTCCACTACCAGCTGGTTCAGTTTTTTTTCTCTGTTTTGAGAAAAAATAATTGAAATTTACGCAGCTCCTGTGCAGTCAATTTCGACTATATCCTTAGGTACCTCTACAAATTGATAGACTAATCTCTGTCCATCAACTTTAGCTAAAATGCCTCTCTGGTAATAATATCTTAGGGCTCTACCCATAGTTTCATAGTTCATATCGGGTTTGTTTTTGTGCATGCCCCATAACCTCGAAACAGCCTTCGAATCCACCAATTTGAAGACGCCCTTTTCTCTATTCGTCCACTTTATATACCTTGGGCAGTATTCCCTATCTTGTAACAATTTTAATAAAAACTCCCATAAATAAGTCGTTGATCCTTCCCTTGATTTCCTCTTGACGGTGCCTGGTTCGCCCATTTTTTGTTTCTTTACTTTTTTGAGTTTCCTCGGTGAAAATCCTAACATGTAAGGATCGTCGTACATACTGCTGGTAGCTGCCTGTATAACAGATGTCGGGATTGAGTGTCTTATTGGTGGAGAAGGAGGAGAAGGTGTGGTAAATGGTGATTGACTGTGATGGTGCATATGATGATTCTGTTGAACCTGGTGTTGCTGTAAAATATAGCTATTGTAGGGATCCAAATCTGAAACAAAAATAATAATTAGTATCAATATATTCTTAAATTTAAATATTCATATTTTTAAAATTATATAAAAAGGTATGTGCGATTGGAAATGGGTTGTTTATATATATGAGGACAAAGGAGGAAGGGCTGCTATAGGTAGTTGGTACTTCTAAAGTAGGTCAAATAAAGGCGGCGAGATATGGGGTTGATGAGAACACATGCACAGGTAGATATCAACAGGCTGTTTATAAAAGCAGAGATGGATTACTCCGATTATTAAAAATTTAGTAAAAATAGAATACCAGAAAAATGTTATAAAATATATTATGATATAATGAGTCACTTAATTGTTCTATAGAAACGGTGAGGTAAATTATACATAAGTGTCTAATACTCTCTTCTGCATCTTTTTTTGGAGTTAGTGACATTAAATTGAATTATGAACATATCTAGCACTAGTATTTTGAAATGGCTATTTCTGAGAATGGATAAACCAATATTTCCATAGCTAGTATTTTGAAATGGCTATTTCTGAGAAACGGATAACAAATATTTGCATAGCTAAATGTTTGGACAGTTTTTGTATTGTTTTTGCTTGCAATTAACAGGAAAAAGTTTACAAGTTATATATAGGGTTCGGTGTTAATACGCCTTCTTAGTACTAGACATTGCCATCTTGGCAACTCTAGGCTAAACAAAAATGGAAAAGAATAAAATGATTGTTTTGTGCATTTCCTAGTAATCGAGCTTAAATTTTTTGAAAATCACAACACTGCAAAAGAAATATTTCTCTAATAATTTCATTTATTCAA
This sequence comes from Diorhabda sublineata, assembly GCF_026230105.1. Lineage (NCBI taxonomy): Eukaryota > Metazoa > Arthropoda > Insecta > Coleoptera > Chrysomelidae > Diorhabda > Diorhabda sublineata. The sequence continues at coordinate 8,153,536 of NC_079477.1, read as the reverse complement.
ATTTAAGCATTAATACGTCCTTGCTACACCCCTGATTCAAATGTGAAACCATTTTGAGGAATAAAGATAGAAATAATACATCCGGAAATCAATTATGTTAAAAGAGAGGGTGTTGTAAACAGGTAGTTGAGCGGTAGAGTGATTTGTCTTGGGATTTTATCAAATTATAGGCTTTTCGTGATAGGATCGTCCCCTCTATAAAAACTCAAAAGGGTGATTGAATTAATTGTATTCTCACGAATATTAGAATTCCTTCATTAATTAATAAAAGAGAAAAGTACCATATTAATTAATATTTTTTTTTTATTTGAGTACTACAAAATTTGGGGACAACTATTAGTATTATATATACTTTATAGAAATTTATATTTTATTTATAATATTTGGTATATCAGGGAGATGTAATATGTTTTTTTTCAATCTATTATTATAATAGTTCTATTCTTACTTTAAGAAAACGCAAATATGGTAAAAATGAAAAATAAGAAAGGACACTTTCGGCGGCATCTTTTTATTAAAAAAATTAAAATGTATTATAATAGGCAATAATGTTAAAATTAAATAACAAAATTTTCAACAGTTAGCGGTGAATATATCATAAAAACTTTATTTCTTGGACTGACATTTAAATTTTCCCCCTGACAACTTAGGAAAAGACCAAAATTTGTAATTTTTAATTATTTTGCTATTATTCGTACTAAATATACCAACTTTTATAAGTGATAAAGTATTTGTAATACCGGGTATTTCTAAACGGGTATAAAAACAGTATGAACTTTTCACCCTGCAAGCGAAAAGTTTTTTTACATTAGTGCCATTCCCGAAATTAACTATATCCTGTACAAAAAGTCCTAATCCCAATCAAAACAAACCAAGGAATCACCAATCGTGTAATCTTTAGAAAAGATATGAATATAGATAGACGTGTCTTCATCTAATATGCGACACACCGTATAAAATATCTAAGAACGATTATTGTGAGAATGTAGCACAAAGAAAATGTAGGTAAGTTTTGTTATTTAAACGGGCTAGTTACCGCGTAATGTTTCCTATATGAAAATCCACTTTCATTTTAGATAGTTTCTCCATTTAATTCTTATTACGTTTAAATCTTAGTCAGAAAGTTGATTTCAATTTACGTTTTTCAGTTTATTAAAATTATCACAACAAACAGAGAAATAAGTATTAGACTGTATACAATCGAGTCTAGATATTTAATAGATGGCAGATGCTATAAATATTTTTATAAAAAATTGTACTTTACAAAACACATAGTTTTTTACTTCGAATGTTAAGTCTTTTTTCTATTTAGCTACCATATCAACTTGGTTGAAGGCACATTTTGGGACTGCCAACTTTAGGACGCGGACTTTGATGAGTGAGATGTGGAAATTTGAGACTTTGAATTTGTTTTTGTTTACATCATTTAATTTTCTATAACAACTGTTAATTCTATTGCGTTCTAAAAATGAGTGTAAATTTGGACTAAAGATGCATCATGTAAGACAGTCTATTGGAGACAAACCTCGAAAAGGCGATGAAAATATCGATAGGATTTGGATTTAAAACACAATAATAAATATTATTCTTCTTCGCCTGTGCTATTTCTTTGTTTAGCTCGAAAACATTCAAATATTCTATTAAAAACATCAATCTCACTATCAAATTCACACTACGTATTTATAAACATTCCTGGAAATTATTTGGTCCAAGATCATGACTGTAACAAATCCTATTTATCTTCTTTACGTCTCTAAGTTTCTTATAAATGAAAGTTAACCTTTGTAATTGATACTATTTTTCGAATGACATCAAAAAAGTATTATCAATTTGAAATAGTGATGTCCATGACTCCATTATTACTGATATGTTTAATTGTATCTCATTCTCGTTCCCGGAAGTATAAAGAAATTTGTTATTTAAAGCGGAATATTTTTAAACAATAAAGAAACTGAGATAATAACGTCCGACACGATGAGGTCTTCACCATAGGCGTGCGCAAAAGAAAAAATACAACAACATAACCTGTACAGATAAATAAAATTGTTTCTGTAATTTCAAGAAGCTTTTCATTAAATTTATATGAAAATATAATAGTTGGATTAAACTTTTTGTGTGATTGGGTATCTTCTATATTTCTACTTTTGTTCTAAACTCTCTTTAATTAAAATTGTTTTGTTATGTTGCGCCGATTTCTATCGGTAAAATCTTTAACCAGTCGTCGAGTGCATTACACAGAGTTCTGTCGTAATATACCATATGATCAAATTTGATCGGCATGAGCCAAAAAACATTATAACGTGTCTAAATACGAATATACGACAATATCTTTTTATCAACAAGAACAAAACATTTTATTTCGTAGTTGGTCGGAATCTGCCTCGGAAAGCTGGAAACATTTTGTCGAATTTTTGTAGTTTTTATATGATGTTTGGTTTTTTCGTTCTTTCTTGAATGTACGGTTCTCAAAAGACAACGTATTGGTATCTTGATACTTATCGTTGTGCCCAATTCGTCAACGCCATCAACGTCTTGTCCCCAAACAAAAAACACAAAAAAAATCGATACACAAAGTATAATAATGATATTAACTTAACATAGGTCCTTTACGCAAAATACAGAATTATTAAGTAAAGGTTAGTTGAATATAATATTTTTGACCTTTAATTGGAAGAATTAGTCGTACATGTTTATTTTCAAACTCTACATTCTACTCATTTCAGAAGATTATTTTTTATATCGCAATCAATGTCATGACAGAATACCAGGTCTAGCTAGTGTTTTTACTATCTAATCTATGAACAAAATCAATAGCAACGAATTTATCTGCGTCAATGTATATGATATTTCCTTTAACATTAGAAATTCATTGATCTTCTTCCTTCTATTTGTCTCTGGCATGTGTTTTTGATCACTTCTACATACATATATAACTTAAAGACTTATTCAAGTGCTAGAATCATCCACCATATTGATATTTTTGCATCTTGCCATCCAAGGTTATTGATTTAACATTGAGGTTAGGACCAAGTCAAACCACTAATATTAATTTGTCCATTGACATTTATCGGACTTTTTTAAGAAGAAGAAAGTGTTGTTTTATCGAGATAATGCATCTTGTCACAAATTATTGTAAATAATGTCAAAATTGCCTGAATTGGGCTCCGATTTCGGGATTCACCTTCTTGTCCTGCTATAAAAATTGTCTGACTGCTATAGTCGTTGTAATGTCGTAGAAGGCAACTATATTGAATAATAAAATCAAATTCTATCACAAAAAAGATTTTTTATATGCTAGCGTACAAAGTTTCAGGCCCACCTGTTGAAAGAATTTAAATTTAAAAATATATTACGCCAATGCTTTCTGTATTTTGACCTCCCAACAGTGAGAGCGTAGTTACCAGTGAAAAAAGTTTAATCTTCATTAAAGTAAATATGAGTTTAAGTAGGAAATGTCATTTCTTGTAATCAAATTTCCGAGACGTCAAGTTTTGTAATGTTTAATGACAGTTTATCTCCGTCTAATTAATTCAACTATTAGATTGAATTATCAAATTGGGATCGTTTTGCAATTTAAAAAATTTCAAATTAATACATCGATGGTTTGGATAAGCAGTTTTAAATAATTCCACTTTACGTCTTTTGAACTTGGAATTTTTATTATTTACCGAACCACTTAATTTTTCGTACCTGTGAAATCGTAAAAAAGTTACCTGTAAAGTTAAACAAAGTCATCGGTCCGTTCAACCCAACCTCAAAAATAAATAAAATAACTCGCCAAAAAATAACATTATCTTGAGTCAATTCTTCAACAAGACAGCCAATAAATTTTAAAAACTAAATATTGAAAAAACGGGGCGTACTATGTAATTAATCTGTCAAGTTGTGTCCACTATTAATTATCAATTATAAATAAATAGCATTTAAAAAATGATAGAACAAATTCAAACTACAAACAAAACTTTTTCGTCAATTTCATTTTAGTATTTATAAGATTTATACTTGATTTTGATGTCAATAGGTACATCAATCCGTAACGCATATCATCGGAAAAACGAGTGCAGTAGAACTGTTTTACTTCATTCAGTGAACAAACACTGTTGCCAATATCATAAAAAGTAAGATATTCCCAATAGAAATAAAAAACAACATTAATTAAATGAATGGTGTTGATCTATTTCAAGTTCAAGAATTGTATTCTGTTAAATTATATTAATTCTCTATATTATTTAAATTATTTTATTACGTATGATTCATTTTATTATTGTTTTTATATTGGATAGAGTCCTATAAATATTATCGACAACGTTGTGATGCTCACACACATTGATTAACGCCGAGTTCGGCCTCAACGTTGCGCACCACTGCATCTATTTCTCAAACCAAGGACACACCGAGAACCAAAGCAAAGCAATACAGCGATTTGAAGGTTATGTACGTTGTTTCCTGGTCAATGTTCGGTACTGGATGCCCCTCTTTACCCTTTACCACACCTCCAGACACTAGCAGCACTCATCGATGGACGAAAGCATGAACCGCTAAAAGTAGTTTTATTATTGCCACACTCACACAGGGTTATGTTATTATCGGATGTTTACAATTTTGAGGAAATTCCTTGAATATTTTTAAAAGAAAGTCTGGTACATAATGGCTTACAAACAATGATAAATGTTTATTAAATAATAGATTTATTTCAATGGGTTCATCAAACTTGAGGTATATTTTTCTCTTGGGATTTACATAGTTAATTGGTTAGTATTGTTTATTATTCGAAAACGTGATTCAAAGCCAACCACTTTATATTCTAATATCCAATAAATTCTATTGATTTCAAAATTTCTTTAACCTTAGCAATTAATGCAAAAAGAAAATGTACAAAATGAAAGAATTTAGAAAATTGTAAAAGTGTGAATAGTTAAATATTTGCAGTAGCCTAGACCAATGTAAGAAGCTTTTCGGATCTCATTTGAAAAATAAAAACTTGACGTGTTGTAAACTTAGTCAGCAACAAAATTATATGTTATTTTTACCGCATAGATGTTTTGAATATAATAAATAGATTATAGAATAATAATATTGATATTTTATTGTAATTTAATACAGGAAAATTTTATTAGAATTCCACTTAAAATAAAATTGAAAGTTATATTTTTATGTAATTAAAGGTTAGGTATTTTATATATGTAAACGCGTTGTTGTCAGATTTTTGAGCGCGAATAAAATTCATTACGTATGAAGCTAAATTTTTTATTTATAACTTTGTTAAAAAAATATTAGCCCTTTATACATTATTAAAAAAATATATTAGATGTCATATATACTGACGAATTTATGTTTTTCCAACATATGCCTACCAGAGTAAGAATCGAAATAAAAAATAAATAATAAGGAGCTACTACGTTGTGAGATTCGCAGTAAAACGATTATTGAAGATAGTAGGCCTTGAATAGGCCGTCCACCCCGGCAAACAGATGGATCCCCCTATTCCCCCCTTTTCGTACCCTCATCGCATCCAATGACGTGCTTCTCGTTTGCACTTTTGCAATGATATAATTATAGAAATTCGCATGCGCACTACTTGATGTCCTTCAGTCGCTGAGTTAAACTGAGTTGCCAGGTTATCACAAAATAGTGTTACTTAGTATTTATTCATCCACTAATATTGCAAACTGAAAGAAATTATGTCGCACTTTTTATTTCTTTATTAATGAAGTCAAACAGTTCTTAAAATATTTATTATGTAACTGATATAAACATGTTTTCGTTCTATCTGCAAAAAAATTTTTCTCTGTTTAATATGGTGTTTTCCAATCTGATTAAAAAAATGCCGTTTAAAAATTAGATAGATAAAAAAGAAACCTATAATAATGACAGATAGAGAGAGAATTTAGATAAAAAATCCGGATATGATTCTTATCTTATAGTTCGAGATGGAATTCTTCTATGTATAGACGCTTTACTGAATTGTTGGCTCGTTTAAATAATATCAAAGCTTATTTCTTATGAAACTGGGTTTGTTATTTTCTAGTAGTCAATTTTATTGTTTTAAGATTATGTTTTTATTGCAAATGTATGTATAATATTTAACAACAAGCTTATAAATAACTAATTAATATTCTATTATTTTATCAACTCAGTTATATTTTGGACAATCTATGTAATAATTATTTAAGGAAGTATCAAGAAAATTTATAATTGGCAACGTTGTATTGCTGCTATCTTCGCGCATATTTTTCTTCTTTTCTTTTTGTCTTATAAAGCGTTACGTGTGACGGCGACCGGAAATGACTCGATTGCGTTTTGTTTTTCCCCGCCATCTTCTCTCCTGCCGGATAAATTATATCATGACGGCGCTTGCCTCGTCAGTTGATTCTTTTTATTCATGTTTTTAGGTGTAATTGCTATATCTGAAATATTCATTTTTATTTGTTGCGAAAACACTGCAGATGTTGGGAATGTTAAGTTTATTTTTCATTATAGTATAGTCTTGTAAGACCAATTAATAGAAACATCATACAGTGATTATTTTTTAATGTTTCTCTTAAAAATATATATTTAAAGAAAATGTGTATGATCCTCGTAAATAAAACATTAGAATGAAATATTAATTTGCATCTTGTAGGAGGAAACTGAATGACAGTATAAATTATTATTATTGGATACCACAAATATTAGAAATAACCGAGAAGAAATTTTTTTAACTGTCAAATTAATATTACAGGTTTTTTTCTAATCTTCAAATAATAATAGGGAGACTTTAAAATTTATTACAAAACCAAGAATATGAATGAAAAAAATCGAATTTAATCAAAATATTATCTGGAATTTTTTTTTCAAAATTTGATAAACACATCTCCATCCTGTTCATTAATAATTGTTTCTCCGTGTAACAATGATAAGCGTGTAATTGTTTATTGTTAAACGATTAAACAAACCATGTAACGGCGGAGCACGACTCGTAACAGTAATCTAGTGGCCTAGGCAAGACACAGTCGACTAGATTCCACGTTACAGTCGTAGTATTTATGACGTCACTTTACAAAGAGAGAGGTTAGGTCAGTTTTTAAATAATAGTAGTTGTAGTTTTGTAACGGGAACTGGTTTTTTTAAGACTTAGCCATACAACATTTTTTTTAATATAATTTGCGTTTATTATTTGATAAATAATGACATAATAGAAGAGCAAATTATGGTTATAAACGAGACGATATTGTAAATTATTTACTATTCTCTCGTGAATACCGCACAAATACGAAGATTCTGTTTCTATTTTGTGAAATTGTGTTACTACCCATATTAGTTAAAATATTAATTAATCAGCATCTATAATGAGCTACTGTTATTTTTTTAACGAAGTAATAAATTTTAAACATTCTATTTATTTGTTTATAAAAGTTGTTTACGTAGACGAGACAAAAAATAATAATTTATGTAAATTTGGTAATTTGTTATGCAAAGAAACATATCTTATGTTACGACTTTTATATGTTTCTATATTGTTTGTTTCTATTTTTTCTTGAAAAATTACTTACGAAGATTTCATTCCCAGAAATTAATTTTTTTAAAAAAACTCTAATCTACCACTCATGATATCAAAAAAGTAAAAGTTTCATAAAAGAGGACTTTTATTGTTATAGCGAATTTTCTTATACAAAATATACAAATATATTTCTGAATATTTATTAGTTTCTCGAAATATTCTGGAAGATTTAACATAACTGGTATATAGATATAGACGATTTACAAAAAAAAAAAAATAAAAAAAGGAACTCGGCAGTTAGCAGAACATAAACCTGCAATAACAATATCTAGTTGGCTGGTGTTAGCTTTGGCATGGCTTGCTGGGACGGTCACTAGTTCATCGACATCGACAGCGACTTTCCGCAAATTCAAGGTCACTTGCTTAGCTTGATGCATTTTACTCTCGTTTTGTTATTTTGTTCCTACTACTCTCGTTGCTTCCGTTTTACTTGTAGCACTTTCGTTTAATGATAGTTATAATTAAAACGTTTATTTCTGTACTTGAGATTGTACTTAATTTAACCACAATTTTTGTGGTTGTTCCGTAAGCGTTATTTTGAAATAATTGAAAAAATATGAGATGGTTAAAAAATTAGAATACTATGTTGATTACAAATAATTCTTTAAATTATATTTTTAATTTTTGATATGGCAGGATTTTGCATGGTTACCAATCCCTGGTAATAGTTTATTGCTTGCTTATTTCCACGTCTAGAGGCGTTCATCTCCAGCTATTTTTATTTTACAGTCAGGAAATCAACTAATAATTTTTTTATGGATATTAAACGATGTTGCCACATCGAACAAATATTTTAAAGTAAGAGAAACTACTACCACATAAGATATTCGCTGTGACGTTATTGGAACACGTACTTTGAATAATTTCCCACATTAATGAGTTCATTTTAGCTATCATTAAATAGTTTGTACTTACGAAAAATATGCAAAAGATTACTGAATTTATGGATACATTTTTTAATAAAAAAGTAACACACTTTCCGATTTGTTAACATTTTTGGTAATGATCTAATTAACATTCAACTACAAAATGTCTGAAAAAGAAAAAATCCTTTTGAACTTACCGTAGTTAAACAGCAAAGTAAAAATTTACACATAGAAATATTAAAAGAAGGCTAAGACATTTTAGGGTCGCCTGAAATTTTTTTCCAGAATCATTTTTATGTTCTAGCGTATTCCCTTCCCAATATTAACTACCGTTTTTCTCCTTAAAATAAGCATAAACGTATGCAATAACGTCTTTGTCTGATGAATACCTCTCTCACGCAAGTGAAACTTTAAGGTTAGGAAACAGTTAAAAGTCACTAGAGGTGAGACCTGGTGAATATGGAGAGTAATTAACCAATTTGAAGTTTAATTCGTGAATTTTAGCTATTACGATCTTTTAAGGGTGAGAAGGTACATTGTCCCAATGTTAAGAACTTTGTTTTTCTTCAAATACGGTCTCTTTCTAGCAATATCTCCCTTTATCTTATCAAGCAATGATGCGTAATACTTTTCTATTATTGTTTCACTATTTTAAAGTAGTCGATGAACACAGTCCCATGACCATACCAAAAAACGGTCGTTATCATTTTACGGTCGATGAAACAGACTTTGTTTTTTTCGGAGCAGGTTCGCACTAAGTGCTTTAACTCTCTATTTCATTTGCATGGCTTACTGCCTTTTTAAAACTAATTAAATGACAAATCGATGATCAATTTTCCACATCTTCACAAAAATCTTCACGACTCACTTATACGATTGTCAAACATATGCTAAGCATTCAAAATAGCTGATATTTTAACATATATTCTTAAATATATTACCCAACTTATATTTTCATTTTTATATAGGAATCTTATCAGATAACTCTCATATATAAGCTATAAGAACATCAGTAAACCTGACTTTACGAGATCAAATATATGAGAAAAAAGTAAATACTTATATTAACAACATTATTGTAATGGTTAGAGTATACAAATATATCGCAGGACATACCCAATAAAGATGGAACCCCAAGCCAGTACAAAACGATAAAAATATATATAAATGTGGTCGTAAACAATTAGAACTTAGATCCATAGAGACAGTGTGTCACATTTATAAATATTTGAGAAACACATTGTCACAAGCGGAAGAACTAACAATAAGTCGCTGTGAAAGTATGACAAAGTGTAATCGTTCACTATTTATAGGTTTATATGTTAAAAAGAACTTGTGGCGATGTACCACAGACACATTTTTTCTTTTAATAAAAAATTCTGACTTCTTACAAGTCGTGGAACGTTGCGCAAACAATTGCCCTAATTTAACTTTACAAAACTATAACTTTTAGTTTTTCTATTCAAGAAAATGTTTTCTACAAAGGACAAGTTCCATTTTTTTATTTTTCTTCTGAATATGCCAAAAAAAAGGATTCACCGAGGTTTGTTTTGAACAGGAATACACGAAATGAGTATTGAAACAGATAGAACTTTTAAAAGAAAATAAGTGAATAAAAATAATTCAAAAATTATGAGGTAAGATGCAATTCATAAAGAAAAAAAATACAAATAGGAGTTTATGAATTGAAGCTTTAGAAATCTTCAAGTATATAGTAAAGACAATAAGAAATTGAAGGAAAAATATTAGCAGCTACGCAAAAATAAAAAGAAAATGATTTAAAAAGCAATGATAAGACCCATACTAATGTACAGCGCAGAAACAATGACTGAGAGAAGAAGCGGAGTTGAGAATAGCGGAAAGTAATATAATAAAAATATGACGCCCCTTCAAGATTAATGAAAATACATACAGACAGCGTATGAATCATGAAATTGAAGTGACAGTTTCAGTTAAAAGGAGAAAAACACAAAAAATAAAATAACTAGGAATGCAGACGCTTTCGACGATTCGAAAGAGTAGTGTAAGCGCTTTAGTGAGGGCCGAAAGAGCACTGAAGATGACCAGCGCCCAGGTAGCCCTGTGACTGTTTCATCTCCGGAAACAGTGACCAAAATGAACCAAATTGTGCGTGCAGATCATCGAATAAGCATCCGGATGATTGCCGAGGCTGTAAACGCCGATAAAGAAACGGTTAGAAAAATTTTAAACGAGGAATTACACATGACAAAAGTCTGTGCGAAGATGGTGCCAAAAAATCTGACTCCTGACCAAAAGCTCTTGCGTCAACAGGTCTGCCCAGATTTCCTTAAAAAGTAAGAAAGGTTAAAAAAAATCTGCTTTGAAAGGGACCCTATTTGAGTCGATGGAAGCGGTAAAGCAAAAAACGACAGAGCTCCTAAAGGCCCTCAACAAAGAAGACTTTCAGCACTGCTTCGATCAATGGGAAAAAAGTATGGAAAGGTGTGTGGCGAGGGGAGAGAAGTATATTGCAGGGGAGTATTCGAATGTAGATTAATTTTTATAATAAAACCCTTTTTCGTAACCAGTCTTGTTATTTAATAGCCCGACCTCTTATATGGCCCAGATCAAAATGGTTAAAAGAAGTAGAAGAGGACCTGAATAGATTATGTAAAAAGACCAAGGACAGGACCGCATAGAGACAATTAACGGTGGAGTAGAATAAAAAACAATTAGGATTGGATACTTAAAAAATGCAAAAATCTCGATTTTTGATGTTCCAACTACGAATTACAAGATAATATTTCAGGTCAGAAAATATATCAGAGCAAAGTTCTGTAGAATTGCAAAATATATAATTTTCGATTTCATTTATTATTTCCTTAATTTATTCAGGGCGGTTATCGCTTGTTTTTAATATTGTCACTCGCGTTACAATTTTAATCACAAATAGTTATTTTATAACACAAAAATAATTAGCTACCATATGTGGGTAACGATACATACGTTAAAAATCGTCTGTAAGTGATAATTTTTGTTCATACTACTCGCTTTTTTCCAGCTATTCTCTTGACACGTAACAACTGACATCACCAAATATGTCACGTGATAAATTGTTTACACATAATGTTATTACCTAATTTATGATAGTCTCAAGGTTTTCGACAAGAAACAGAAATATATTTCTGGTGTTTACCACTTGAAACGTATTATATTCGCAATAACATTTATACTTCCGTTTTCCTTCGGCCGAACAAGGATGTGGCTAAAATTCATGTTACGATCTAATAATTCAGGATGTGTGTTTTTAATTGAATTTTACGCGTATCGAACTCAACTTGTTAAGTCAAAGCGGACGATCGTTATAAGATTTCTTGAGCGGTGGTCGTGATCATTCTTCGGAAAATCGTTATTATATCAACAGAATTTTGAGGGTTCAAATGCTTACCGGATGAAAGGTCTCAACGTTTTTTTTTCATGGAAAGATTATAGGGTGTTTGGTTATCAAAAGAAATAAAAAATATTTCATTTTATAATTTTTTCTAAAACTTCATCGACCATTTTCTTAACTTATTGTCATTCTAAGGATGGTACTAGAGTTTTTATGATATTTATTATTCATTTTTCATTTCGATACTTACTTTGATTGGTATAAAGTTTGCTTTTGTGATAGTTCAAGTAATAATACTCTTTCAACTTTTTTTCCCATAAATTTGAAATACCGCTCGATCAGAGTGGGATTTTCGCGTTCACATAGTGCCACTAGATGGCATTTAAGTGATGAACAACAATCAGGTGTTTTGTACAAGTCTAGAAAAACTTTAATGTCGTTGCGGAACTTTTAATATGATGCTGATGCATTTTATTATATAAGTGGTCCATTTATTAAAGATGGAATACACGATAGCGTATTCAGAAGAGCAATTATAATGTTTTCATCAGGAAATTATGCGCTTTGAACAATATTATCTAGGCCAATATAATGAAAACATAATGGGAGACTATATTTGGGATTTATTGAGATTAATAACGTGAAAGAAAAAGGAAAAAAAACCTTTTTTTTTCAAAGAGATTGAAATCAAATTTTTGGTTGACCGTTTTATTCATGACGCCTTTTGTCATTTAGTCCTATTTCATTCATTAATTGTAGTGGAATAGTTACTTCAAATTAGACTAGTTAGTCTAATCTGAAATAAATGCATTTGTCAATCCCACACTTCAGTTCGATTCCATTTAAATCCCAGTTTTCAATTTTTACAATATCTTCATATCATCACCTTATAATAGTATATTATTTAACGAGTGGTAATAATGTACGACATAATAAAAAGACCACAGGCCCTGATGTGTAACAACGGTTTAACTATGAGGCACATCTTAAAAGTAAGTTTCCTGATGTTTGCTCCTTGAATATACAAAACATTGCGTATCATTCAGAACAAGAAGCTTGGAATGCTTACTGTAACAGTTGTGTTCTTTTGTTTGTGTGAGTTGAATTCCTGTCCTCCGGTGACTGTTTTGGTAACGACGAAGTTTCACAATTCTATATTTTTTTTTTAAATTGGGAAACAAACTTACTCTCTGTTTGTCCCTGGTAATTTTATCGATATACTATCACTTGTAGTTTCACTTGCATAAAATAAACGATTTTGAATATTTTCGTAAAATTTATAACACGGTAAAGCATTAAATTACTCTTAGAGAAAAAATCCAGTTCTATGTTGAAGCATTTACAATATTCTGTATCACATTATGTGATGTAATCGTTAAAATGTATCATAAATGAATAGTGTTTGTTGTACTGTTACTTGCCAAAATTTATTCGATTAATTTAACAGTCAAGCGAAATCTTGTAAACATTTATATGCAAAATATATTCAGTGTTAACCTTGTCGTATAATTTGAAGACAAAAACCATTGTGAAAGATTTCAATTTGTTTCAATATTAAAAATATGGGGCTATTAATTATGCAAATCTATTGAAGATTCAAAACAAGTTTCGAATGACATATTGATAATTTTGACCTGTCCCAACGTTTTGATTGTAATTGAACGTTGTCCGTTAAGAGAATTATCAAAATTTGTTAATCAAATTAGCAAGAAAGCAAAAATTGTTTGTGTTTTTTAATAGATGGAAAAATCTAAGTACAAAATTGTTCACTAACAATCAAAAACACATTTCTGACTTATTTTCAGATTCATCTTTGATTTTTTAGTGAGAATTAAGCATCCTCATTGTTTAGTAATAAATAATCTATGCTTCCATGAACTAATCATGTTTTGAATAATGATGAACTGATAGTACATAACGAAATATGGATATAAACTATTTATAAATATTTATTATCTACAAACATTTAACCTGTTATTGATTTGACCATGGAATTCAAGAAAAACAACCAATATAGCCTATATTTGAAATTAATACGTGGTAAATAGCAAAAACTAATGCCATATCCGCAACACACACAAGCATTGAGCATAATCACGTGAAAGCACTGTGCACGAATTTATCCCTTAGCTTCTTTTCAATGGCTCCAAAAGAATCGAAAAGTGTTTTCAATGCTATTATGATTCGAAAAAAATTTTTAGAACTCTAGAACCCATTATACCCTTTCAAGTATTGAGGGTTTAGATATCACTTCCTTTTTATCCATTTCTCTCATTCTTTTCGGTCCTTTGCTAATGCACTCATTTATCGTATTCTTTCCCCTTCTTCTTTTGCTACTTATTCTATCTAAGTTTTCCTAGGTCTTATTTCGATTATTTTTGCTTCTACCACTTTTATTTAGGCTTTATTGTATTTTATACCGTGCCAATTTAAACAACTTTCAGCTATTTTGTTTCCTATTTGAACTCATTTATTATCTTGCTCATCTTCGTTTTCCCTACTATTTTCTATAGTTGTTTCATTTCTGCTTTTGTGCCTTTTTGTTCGATACTCAGGTACTTTCATATAGTAAGTACTGGTATCAGTTTTTATATATTCCCCTTGGTCACTCTATTACTTTTCTATTTTCCTCATACTATTCGATATAATTTTGATGTCTATTGAGTCAAATGCTGTTTCGAAATCGATAAATGTCATATGTACTTCACTGTCTCGATTCTTTTACGAGAATTGGAAACAATAATGATTTCTATTTTTTCTAAAGATCCAAGAAAGCGAATCGAAAATCCTCACTAGTCTACGTTAATTCTGATACACGTTAAGCCACTTTTATTTTCCTGACAAGAATAAGATGATGGACTAAGCGTAAAAGGAATCAATTAAAACATATTTTATGATATTAACTTGAGGCATACGTATCGCTGAGTTTAAAAAATATTAAATGTATTTGTGCGAATATCAGCCAAACGATTTTATTATATATATTATATAATAATATTAAAAAGTGACAAGTCTTGATCGCCTTTAAAAATATCTTGTAATCATATGAGATGGGAGGAAGATATTTTTTCTTAATATTTAGTTTAAAAAAAAAATATATCTCTATCTATAACCTTATTTTTTACTACTAGCAGTTGCGGAAATTGATGTACATAATTCTGAACCACATGATTACACCTCAAGATCGTTTTTATTGTGTATTTAAAAATTTTGTACCCTAATTAATATCGCAACTATAGTTTTTTGAGCAAATAAAATAGAAAAATAGATGAATGTTTATGATTCTGGCCTCCATTTATGAAAAAAAAAACTCAAAAATAGCTAAATTGGCGGTTTATAATAGTTTCGTGGCTTTAAATAGTGATAAAACGTTTTTTCGAAATAATCTTTTACAAAAATTATCTCGTCATCAAATGAACTTCTCATATTTTCTTGTATTCCATATAAAATAACAAACAATTTCAAAAAAAACGTGATTTTTTGAATTTTTACAATTTAAAATAAAATCAGTAATACTAAACACACTGTTTACACTGCCGCTACACTAAAAGATTACACTGTCTGATGCACGTTTCGATAAACAAGTTATCGTCTTCAGAGACTGAAGGTAAGCTAAACTAAACAGTTAACCTTCAGTCTCTGAGAACGATAACTTGATTATCGAAACGTGCATCAGACAGTATTGGTGTACTTAGTGGTAATGTAATCAGTATGTTCAGTATGAATATCACAAACGTTCCTAACTTAGTTAAAA
This sequence comes from Diorhabda sublineata, assembly GCF_026230105.1. Classification (NCBI taxonomy): domain Eukaryota; kingdom Metazoa; phylum Arthropoda; class Insecta; order Coleoptera; family Chrysomelidae; genus Diorhabda; species Diorhabda sublineata. Next base: position 8,138,024 of record NC_079477.1, on the reverse strand, counting down.
TACTCAAACATTTTTTATGAATTTATATTTCCTCCAAATTATTTATTCTTGTAGATTACTAAAAAAAATAAGAACTCAATTTCACGACATCAAAAACAGTTATGAAGGATTTATATGGAAAGTTGGTTTTTGGCATTCAAAATCATAAAACTAAGTATCAATTTTCTTCAATTTTCCAATATTTTTTCGTAAATAATTTGAAAAAAATAGCTTCTAAAGAGCTTGAACAAAAAATCTATAATTACTTAAAATTTTTGTTTCTGCGAAATGATTTGAAAAAATTACAATTTCCTGTGACGATTTTTTATTAAATTTTGAAAATAGAGGTTAAGATGAACAAAAATATGTTAATTTGCCAAGTTTTTTATAACATTGTCGCCAACTACGATTTTATTAAATGGACCGTATACCTACTCTGATAGTTAATCAACAAGTTGTCGTAGGTTATTGGGAGGCCCCAATTTTTTTCAATATTCTAGCGTCATAAGTTATTTATAGTACATTTAAAAAAGTTTAGATGTTAAAAACGATCCCGACGGCGTCTACTTTGACTTCATAATGCTAATTTTCAGGATAATTATCTGCAGTTATGGTAATATTTGTTAATAACTTTAAATTTTTCAAGTAAACAAACAGGATGTGCTTGATTTTTGAATGTTCTAAAAGCATAATGAGGAAATGTCACTCCTTTTTGTATTAAAATGAAGTATATCAAACTGTTTTTATTAGGTAATATCAAGGCGGCAAGAGCGACCATACACATAATTTTTATATGAATTTTTAGATACTCAATACTTTCCAAACATAAACTACTCACTTAAAACTGATATAGTTTTTGTTCCCAGTATTCTATTTTGATTTAAAAACTTCACTATCATCACAATAATCAATTTCTATGTAAAAATGAATATTTTTTACACAAATACATACTTTTGAGGTTCGGTATTGACCTTCCACATTTGACATTTAATATATAAATAGTAAGTTTATTAATTTTACTTTAAGGTGAATTTAATTGATTCAATTGAGGTATTGAAAGAAAACAGTGATTAAAAATTCATTTTGATATGGTATTATTAAATTTGTTGCTAAACTGCTTAACATTCCATACTAGAAATAGATTTTTGCAAAGTTTAGAAACCAAATAGTTTGTGAATGGTGTTCGAAAAACGTTGACTAAAGTCCCGGGTCATATAATGAGGTTTCAAAATGTATTAGTAATAATTTTAACTCCAAATTCTACGTTGCTACTAACCCTCTAAAAGTAAAATAACAAAAACCACGAAGACGGTCAATTTTACAGTTTTGAGCTCTATTTGCGCATGCTTCTGTTCAACATATATTGTGTCTTAATCTATGTTCCATATATTGTGATGTCTGTCTGAAGTTTGAGCATAATTATTTCCTTTGATAACAACTTTTTGGTTTTTTTTAATACATGTGCATTTAATCAGGATCTGATAATTAGTTAGTTCTAATAGTCAAACTTTTTTGAGAAATAGTAGCTGATTTTGTAAGTATAGAAAAAAAGATGAATTCGGTATCTCCATTCACAAAACTAGTATAATTTATATTATATATAAAAATTTATGCAAAGAACGTTTGAAAGTCATGTCTATAACATTCAAAAATTTTTTTAGTTGACATTTAAAAAAAAAGTAGCTCCTAGATGTTTATTTTTTGAACGTGACCTATCTCAACTTGAGAAGTATTGCTATGCCAAAACCACAAAATAGGAAATGGCTAGATATAAATGCATCGTGGGTAGTGAGCTCGATTTAAAAATAAAAAAAAATTGGCATGTTGGTCAAAACAAATGCGTTTTTTTTTAAATATGATAATACTCAAATAAAAAAATTCAATATTTAAATACAAATAAAATGGTTTATTTTTATATCTCATTCAGACATTCCAAATGTAAAATTCTCGTCCTTATCAGGGTAATTTGAAAATTCTTAAAACTCAATCAAACTAGTAGTTACGATGACGCATAAAAACAAGTAATGGCGGTACTACACGATGCTTCCAAAGTTGGACGCTGGTATGATTGGACGCATCTTGTGGTCGTAGCGCGCAAGTCATTCGACTAATGTCGAAGAATTTATATCTGTTGTATGCTGTTCGTGTCACTTTTTTGCTACTTTTTCAATTCTTTAGGTAAATTTAAGTGAGGTGCCAGCCTTCGTCCAATGTTCAGCCGTACGTTAGAACGCGAATGTTGGCGCAAACCGACGCATAGTGTAGTACTGCCTTAATAACATACGTTTTTTGTATCGCAAATTAGTATGCTAGAGCTACACCACTACATAGAAAGAGAAAAAGCAAAGGAAAGAGAAGAGATGATAAACAAAGTAGTTGAAGACGCAATAAATAAAGTAAGAACGGGTGATAATGAGAGAGAGAATATATGGAACATAAAATAAAAAAGAGCAAGAAGCTTTTCACACAAACAGAAGAGGGAGGTACTCAGAAGATAGATGAAAGAAAAAATTAGTAAAATGTTATATATCTAATATACATAGAGATTGGGGTAGTTTTTAACACCGAAGATAGAATACAAACCTAGAGGAACTGAGAAATAAAAAAAAATAGTTAAATCGATGAAAAAGACTTACGAAACAATAATATACAGATAGAAAGAAAAATATCAGATGAACTTTTAATGAATAAAACAAAAAGACAGTTTGAGCGATTTATTTTAGTCATGGGAACGTGAAAAGTGAAAAGAGTTGAAAAGATGAACAACTAGATATTCTAGTAGAGTATGAAAATTTAGAATCATTTAGACCCAGTACTTTGAGAAAAATAGGTAATTGATGAGAAATGGAATGGAACAGAATCAGTGACGATCATACAGTGAACTATAATGATCCAACAAAAAAATATAATACAAATTGAAGAGATGGGATCAAGAAAAGTGAAGAAGGAGAGCATGAAAATATTAACTAAATGGAAGTACTTGACAGAGACAGAAAATTGATGGAAGAAGACACGAATGCAAAAAGGCACAAGGATGAGATGATATTAATAAGATAAAAAACACATATTCTACAAAATATACGATACATAACAAAGTGGCAGTAGACACACTAACTTTTGATTTATATCATGTATTTGTTAGATATGACGCCAGGACAAAAGTGAGTATAGCCAATGTGTATTAAAACGTTGGTATTCCAAACAAGACTTTGTATTTCTTATGTATTTATACTAGATAATTATACATTTTTCTCATTACAAATAGTCCATGGTTTAAAACTGAAAAGATTTACTCAATTTAAGAACGTTTTTCTTCACCCAAACAAATATTTTGTCGGCAGACGAGTTAATCGATCTATTATTTAAACCTCTAACCTAATATAATCTATCGATATTATATACAAATGATGTAACAAGTTTTCAATTAATTATGCAGGTCGTGGAATATTCTTAAACATGAAATCAGTAAGTGTTATTGTAATATAAAAACTAAGACTGATAAATCTTGCGTTTGACCTACCGTAAGGACATATTTTTATCACGGAATCATCATTAAATTTTCAATTTGAATAAATCTAAACAATAAGATAAAACACTTTTCAACAACTACTTAATATAGCTTACATTAGACGCACTAGAATATTTTTTTTTCTACTATTCTGTAGAGGACGTTTACATGCTGTAAATACTAAACAGCAATTTAAACTGGGACTTTCCTATGTACATGTATGCTTATATTAAAAAGAAATTCGTCACATATGAATTATATGATATGATATAATAATACATAAAAATAATTCGCGAATTAGCTTACATTTAATGTAAGCTGATTTGCGAATTATTTGGGATACTATAAATGTATAAGAGCTATCATTGTATATCTCTAAGGTATTTCAAATAATATGGACGCCCTAGGGGCCGTTAAGCACATAATCCTTTAGATAGGCCTGTCGAGCCCCACATGACGATACTAAAGGCCGATGTCCTTTGAGAAGCCGATCAGGTGCTTTGACTGGAAGCCTTTGATGTCATTAGGCAAGCTGTGAGGCTTGCCCAAGTGTTTAAACCGCGCTCGTGTGAGTGCTGGGCACATACAGATGACGTGGTCTGAGGTTTTATCCTCCTCCACAGAGTGCGGTTACTAGTCGGATTTCGCGCCTATTTAGTTGAAGCAAATGCTTGGTATGAGACGCACAAGGTCTATCTATGTGTGCTTTTGCTTTTCTAATGCTAACTGTCTCTATTCATCTCTGCCGAGCCCGCCTTGAAAGTAGACCGTTAAGAGACACGATAGCAACACTGAGTGAGTCCGCTTCGTCGTTGACTTTGCTGCCCGAGTGATCTTGTACTCTATCACTAATCTAAAGTACACTTTTTTGGCGTTATGGCTTGTATGGCAGCTCTGCTATATGAGCAGATTAAGGTCTAGCGTCGATTGAGTATTGTGCGTCCTCATTCCAACCCAACGAATACCTCGGCTTGGAAGACGGTAGCGTGTACCGAAAAAGATTCGCTTATTTTGGGGTGTCCTTCGCAGGGGGTGCTCTGGCTAAACCATTTCTTCTGGAGCCGTCTGTATACTAGGTGACTCTATTATTCAGTATATCGGGCCTCGAGTCACTGCTCCTGGCAAATAATAGTATAATAATATTTACAACTACGTTTAACCGCTTAATACAAAGATATGACTGTCCAATAATTGATTCATACTATTTCATTTTATATATTAAACCAGTACAGCCAGGATTAATTATTGAAAAACGTACATTTATACATACATATCAATACGTTTCATGCGTTTAAAACTAACCAGTACAATGTTAAAAAACCAGTACTAATAGTCACCTTAGTTTATATATTGAATTGCCTTAAGTAAATCTCGTAATTCCCACTTGGGCGCCCCTATTAAAAACGAGAGACTTATTAGACAACTATGATGAAAAAAAATATCTACGTATACATCTCCTTATAAAAGAAAGTAAAAACTTTGATGAGAGAATTCTAGCTATATTCTAGCAACGGAAAGAAAAGTAAGAGACATTGTAAATTTTGCAACAACGCCTGAAAAGGCATAAACATAAGACAAGAAGAAGAAGCAAGTTTTGCTAGTTATATAAAAATTTTTATTTGAACAAATCCAGATACGGAGTTTGAGGTAATAACATATGATATTAGAACTTCGTAAGGAATTTATTATCGTAGAAATAATGATGAATTAGTAAGATTTGTGAAGGAACAAGGAATAAACGGAGACTGAAATCAAAATGGAAAAATTAGATAAAACCTAAAGTATAAAAGAAAGAATTTACAATAAATCAAACTACATACTTAAATTAAAAATATGTCGTACAATGCATTATTTATAAGGAATAATTTTTTTTTCTTACTTAATGCGTAAATGTAAATCTGTGGTCTCTCGAAAAATTTGAAGGTGACACCTAAATTTAGCAGTCGCTGTTTGAACTTCGATAAAAAATGTTTTCGATTTTTTTTATCTTTCGCATGATACTATTTATTAAAGCAATCTTAAAATACTGTGGCGGCTCCTTGGGGATCGGCAACGGGAAAAAATTATGATTTATATTGGTTTTGGTTTAAATTCAATACCAAATTCAACTATTTTTTATCAAGTAGATTTTGTTCGCTTTGCGTTCACTTCGATGGAAATATTAATATATACTTATTGAGATTTTCACACCCAAAAGGAATCGACCTTGATTTTTCTGTTTATGTGAAAGTATACTCAAGAATGAAATTATTTGTAAGAGGAAATTTTAATAACATGTTCAATAAAAAGCTGTATAGCTGATTCACTACTACACACGTCTAGGCATCGGGAAAAGAAGATGGTAGATGTTTTGTACTAGTGGCCTCTGCGCCATTGTGACTTTCAGTGTTGCTGATTTTATCTCTCGATCAAACGTTGACAACAGTCAAAGGTTTCAAACGAGACCAAAGGTTCGAAACGGTGATATAGTGTAGGAATAGTTACCCCTTTCTGGACAGCAATTTTAAGAGTAATAGGAAGACGATCTGCAGAGCCAGTTGCCATATAATTGCTACGTAGTTAAGTGGATCATCTGGTCTTCTTTGTGTTAATACAAAAAACACACATATAGTAAAGTTAAAATTCAATTTAATGAAAGTTCCTCTCTAATATTTTTTTTAATATCATATACGAGACGTTTTTGTGATAACTACGGTAATATAGTTCAAGTTCAATAATACTTGTTTGAGTATGTATTATTCAATTTGATAAACGCGCGTCTATGTGAGTTGTTTATTAGAAAACTCAATTCGCAATTCGTATATTAAATTTTGTCGTATCACGATGTTATCACAAATGACAGAAGGCAGGTCAGTTTTAAAAATCTCCTTTCATGTGGCCCGTTATGTTCATACAGCTTTCTTTATATAAATAAAAAAGAAAAAGCTATTTATCTTTTGTAACTGATAAGTTTTTTTTACATGTAATGTTTGCCTAATGTCTGCGATTGACAATAGACGCTTTTTATTCGTGTTGTTTTGTTTTAGTTTAACCTGTTCTGTAGGATACATAATCTTTTTTTTTATAAAAAAACAATATAATACCCTAATTTTCACAATATTCATGTGGTAAATAATTAAACAACTTTCAAGCAGTCGTATATATTAACTGTTAAAAGACTAAAGTGTTTTTCAACAAATTCGGAATATCAGTATCAGCTATTAACGAATTTAATCATGTATCCTATAGTAGCCATGTCATGAAATTACAACAGACGAGCAAAAGCGCGGCGCAATTTTTTTACATTACGTAAAACTGACCTTAGTCAATGTCACTACTCGGTATAAAAATAGATCGCCGCTGCCTAGACTTTCGGTTTCTACGAGGAAACGGCAATACGAATACCGATGGTTAAATATTTGTCTACTTAGACGTTGTTTTTTCATTTGAAAGTAATTTAGTTGATCAAAATAATTATGGATGATTATTTGATCAAAATATTAATATTGTTTTCGATTACAAGAAGAGACTTCTTACTGCTACTAATAATATTCACATTAGAACGTCTATTGTATAATAATCGTATTATTAGGAATAGAACGAGAAATGCGATGTTTTAGGAAACCTAAAAACAACATATGAAATTTATTCAATTGTTCGACGTTATGAATAGACGCCACACTTGATTTTTTCCAAAATAGGTACTTAATCTTATTCAATTAATATTTTCAATAGGGATTTCTTTGAATATCATAATTTGAACAAATTATTAAAAAACTTTTATTTTGGATACGATACCCTTCGTCCATACTTTATTTGTAACGTTGCGTGAATTTCACAAGGATGTAATAAGTGTATAAAAATTTATTTTTTGTTAATTATAGTAATAATACGATTAATAATATGATTTTTTTAATCATCCACCAAAAAAGTTTTGAAATTTTGGGTTTTAAATTTAGGTCTCATTTTTATCTTATATGCGCCAAAAAAGTAAACAAAATGAAGTAATAAACTATTGAAAATATCAATTTTTCAGTTTTTATCTGAAATATAATCAAATTACATACTTATACTATCAATAATTAAATAGGAATACGATATTAATTATTTTGCATTTATAATTACTTATAAAAATAAAAAAGTATAAACGAAATTTCTCATGAAAGATAATTTAAAAAATTAATTAGATCTACCACGGATTTTGACAAAGTAGTTATCCTTAAAATCCACGACTAAATTAATACAATTTAAAAGATAATTTGAATACTTGTTTTTCTCTGTAATCTGACATTTTTACCCTTGAATAATTCTCAAATATTTTATATACATACAGTGAATGCTTGAATAAATTTAAATATAGTCTGTAGTTAAGTTTAATTAACATGTAAGGAGTTAAGATAGGTCAAGTATAAATAATAAAATGCTGCGTTGCCAATTTTACTGCACTTGTAACGTTATCGCTTCTCACGTTCCATCTATATGAATTTAACGTTTATATTTTTGATGGATTAATGAAAATCCTTGAAGTATGTTTATTGAATAATGCTGATAAAGTATTACGGAATGTTAAAGTGTATCTGCAAATGTGCATTTTTAGAAAAAAAAGTGTCGTGCGCAATTTCGGTAATCATGTGTTTTCTCAGTATTAGACAGATTAGTTTATTTTTTTTTGAACAATTTTTAAAAAATTCAATATTTTGACAATGACGACTATTGACAGATAAATAGGATTTGTACAGTCGGTGATTTCAAGTCGACAAAAGCGTAGCAATAAATCAATAATTTATCCAAATTCCAAAACTATTTATTATAATTTCGTTCACATTACAGTTTGCCTGCGGCTCAATATAAGTTTAATTTTTTATGTGTAAATGTATCAAAGATATCCTCAGTGTGGTCACTGACTAATCCATCATCGCAGAGCCAAAAAAATCTACAATTATTGGATTTGGACACTAGTTGCCTTTCACAACGTTATATCCTACTAAGATAGGAGATAGGTTTTAAATAGGGGATGGGAAGTTTGTATGGAAATTATTTTTTTAGGCTAAAAATTAGAAATAATAACTATGCATTTCAGGGTTTTTAACATTCAAGACTCGAAGGGCTGGAGAATGAAAGTTTGAAGATCCGTCAAATTTTAAGGCCAACGAATAAGTTTATTATACATATTTTAATCTGTATCAATCTCAGTTCTATATGCATTAGCTGGTAGTTAATAGATTTATGAGTTGGCAATATTGTAAACGTATGTGTGAGATAGAGAGTCTCGTTGTTTTATTTTATTGGAGGACTTATTTTTAAGTGGAATGGCTCTGATATAGGAAATATTTTTCTTTACAGTTCTGGGGTTCGATTTCTTTATGACTATACGTTTGTAAGACAAATTTGCGTTTTTTATAATTCTGATTAAATGATGCATATATGTGTAAACATATCTAAAATTAGAATTGAACATAACTTACTTGTAGGAAAAGGTTGATAGAATTGCTGGGACATGTGGTTTGGCGGCCTTTGTCCGTGGTGAGGTGCATTATTCCACGAAAAGGGGTGTCTTGGGAACAGGGTGCCTACCGGTGAGTGTATTGATGGTTGTAACCTTGCTTTTAGTTCATCGGTTGATGTGTGACCTGAGGAGGAACTGTCCACATCGGAAACACCGGAATCTGCAGGACTAGGTGGGAGAGAACCTGAAAAAAAACGGCACAGAACTGTACGAATAGGCAATGCAATGTATTTTGAACTCGGTAGTTGTAAGTTATTATCCATATAAATACATAAAATCCAAATTTTTGAAATTCTGTTTCTTAAATATTTAAAATAAGATGTAAACATCGATCAAACAGATATAGATGTTTCATGTTTGTAGAGATTTAAATCAAAAATGAAAACGGTTTAGACGATTGGCGATTCAAAATAAAGTGAGGTTGAGTATTAAAACTAATTTCAATAATAAAATTATTTCTTCACGTGGAGATTACCCGGTTTAATGCTGTTAATAGTAATAGTATGGATATAAATACAAAAAATAATACAAATAATTGAATATAATCAAAAATTATTTTTAACTTATCAACAATAATTATGAATGCTAAAACAAAATTTCTCATGGTAATAAAAAGATAATTAATTACTAGATTTTTAACCAAAACAAAATTAATGATTCTATTTTGCCTTTAAATAGAATTACAGTTCCCAGAGGGTCACTGTGTTGGCCAAATTAATTTCCTAGATATCTTCAAGGATTCCTATTTATTGAGTAAGGGTGAACGTGTACGAAGAGGTAGAAAGAATAAGAAGTATAGCGCCAGGCCGCTTGTCATTAGTTACGCAATCTTTGTTAGCAAGGGTAGTAAATAAACAACACACCCCAATAGCATGTGGAAAAACCCTACAATTGAACAGGTTTTAAATTCATCGTAGATGTCCGGTCCATCCCTCTATGTCCGGCCTGACCTTAGTGACCTTTTTGCCCATTAATCATATCTATTATACAAGACAGGGTCATTCTTTTTAGTAGGCCAAACCTGTTTTCATCGTTTTAAACGTTTTAAAACTGTTAGATGAATGAATTGACCGATTGGAGGCATCCAGATTATGTCGTTACCTTACATTGACCGTTGGTTAGTGCTTTTGATAAAAAGATATAACCTACGTGAGAACTTCGAGTTACTCCTTTCGAAGTTCGGGTGTCACAAGAATTGTTTCGTAATTTGCATACGAATTCAACACCAAGAAATGTGTTTTGATTTATTTGATCGTCGCCATTTCTTGTTATAAGTAAATAAAAAATTTGTGTCACTTTGATTGCCAAACGGATTTTTCACCAAATTTGATTTGCATATTTTTTGGTGTGGTTGTCAAAACACCGAGTAACCGTCACATTAATTGCTTTAGTTAAGTGTACGTGAACTGCCTCCAAACTTAGTAGTAGTAGTACAAATTAGTACAAATTGTGAAGAAATTCTAAATAACAAGTTAGTTCATTACCTAAAACACTAAACTACCACCGTACTATATTTATATTCGAAAATATTTTATTATTTTACAAAATATTCTCTATACACTTTTCTATGTGTGAAGCAATTTTCGACATACTTTTTTTTCGACAGAAAGCAGCCTTAGCTTCTATGTGCTTCATCTGCAAATTACTTTTTGGCTCAAGCAATTTTCCAATTCCGAATCAACTTGATTTTCTGGATCATTAAAAATCGCATTGTTTCAACAGTAGCAGTTTTTAGATTTTCTCCAATGACTTCTGCCAAACAACTGCTTGTGTTCCAATTGAGCATCTAATGTTGCTCTAAAGCTACCATTGCCACATGATCTGTAATACCAAAGAAATAGGAATGCGCTTCTATCGCGAACAGCTTTCGGATTTGGCTCGTCTTGAAAAATGCATATAGTTGATTGCTGTTTTATTTGCGTACACCAATTATTAGTGCAGATGTAACTAATCTTTGATATGAATCTCAATGCACCAGGAAAATATTTTTTACGATAAAATAATCCTAATCTGAATTTTTTTTAATGTCACATAATGATCATTAATCAGTTCAATTAGAGCATCAACGTTTTCAGGCACGACCACATATTTTGAACAGTATTCGTGGATTTTGTTTTGGAATGAACATCCGCTACATTTGGATTCTTACACTAGTCTTTCACAGTGCTAGAGGATGGAGTTTCATAGATATACAAAAGTATTAATTTGCACACGTTGAAAGTTATGAATAATAATTGCTTGACGTGAACTATTCTTTGCATTGGACACATTGTTAGTCCTTTCATATTACAATAATGAAAAACCTCTACGTTTACAAGCTTTGATTTTGTGAGTTGTAAAATTATGTCAAAACGACCTTAAAAAAAAGTTTAAAATAAGTTACATATAACTTTATCGGTCAATCGATTCATAAGTTTTAGACCGAACCGTTTGAGTAGCGCGGTTTTTGCTGAAAGGCAAATCTGTATAAAATGCATTATTGAACAGTAATTCAAGGTAGGTCACAATTACTAAGATTGTAGTCATTTATAAAGGTTATTAAAAAGACCTATAATAGTTAAATAGTGAATAACGGCTCCAAATATTAGCCAATATATTAAAAAAATAGAAAAAACAATACTATATACAATTAAGGGATCATACAATAAAAATTTTGATTATTTTGGATGCTGCCGTCATATGTATGGAATTAAGAAAAATAATGAAATACTTGGTTCATAGACAGACTACTGGCAATGAATATCAATATACCTTAAGTAACTAATAATGGAGTGCAAAATAGATGCAGCAAAGACAGGAAAAAATATTCATGGCAGAAGAATGTGAGAGGCTGAACTCAACAAAGTTCCTAGGTTTCACTTAATTTGCACAAAACAGAGAGGGATTTATCCAAGTTTTTCTACTGCCCTGTAAGTGTATTTTTACAACCTAAAGCTTGTATTCACAAGGATTTATAATTGAAGCTCATAAGCTGTTCACGCATTCCAAGTACTAAATGTATATATAAGCGTTTTCGTAGTAGGATTGTGGCAAATTTAAACACCCAAGTGTACAAGCATAAATTCAACAGTCAACATCGCTTTAACTGGAATATTAAAAAAGTTATATAACTACGATTTTAAAAGTCATCTTAAATTCTAGCGTGTCCGACTATGTTGCATTTCTATATTTTTGTTCCCTCAAAGTTGCCAAATAAAATAAATGTGTTTACTACAGATCCATATAATGTTTTGGTATTAAAATATTCATAGAAATAATTCTATCCTTATCGAAAGTCAAAATCTGAAAGATCTCTAGGTAGAAATACTATTCATCTAACTTTTTTATCACATTATACAAAGAACAGTAGTCTTCTTAGGTATGTAAAATGGCTTATCGCATTAAAAAGGTGTGAGACGGAACTCCAGGTATAAGGATCTGCAATATTTTCACAACAATGCAATTACAAGTAGCTTTACAAAAGATCTAACACCTGATAAGGATAAGGAACAATGATACTTGGTCCATTTTGACCAAAACAATGTAATAGATACCTTTTGTGATTGTTCTGGTCACATCCCTTGAATAAAATCGCAGTGAAAAGATTTGGTTCATGATTTAGGATATTAAAATGAGGTATTTAGTTTTTTATATTAAGTAGGGGGACATTACTGGTCATAATTTTGTACCAGAAATTTTTAGGAACAGGAAATTGAATTGGTACATTAGTTTTGTTAAGTTTTATTGGTTGGATAAATAAAATTGAGGAAATACACTGGACAGTAAATTATTTTTAGATACAAAGAATTATTAAAAAGCTATTTGAAGAAATGTAGGCTATCCCGACAATTTAAAAGCGATTAAAATTTTTGAAGTATATTATGGCAGTATCCCAAGTGATTCTCATACTTAAATATTGAATTATAAATAAATATAAATGATTTCAGTCTTAAGTCTGTAATAATTATGAAATGAAAAATATTACAATTACTTCTGTGATAGAAATATTTATTCAATTCAATTTATTCAGTTCAGATACCCAAATTTGATTTTCATATTTTTTTTGTCCGACTGTCAAAACACATGTAACCTCAATTGGTTTGTTGTTTTTCCATTAATTAATCTCGGAATGCTTTCAGATTTGCAGACTAATAAAAATTCAATTCCATGAGTAAAAACTTTACTTTTGAGGTCAGTTTTAAGGAAATTGATTGCAAAAGGGCCGAATTTCACTAACTAATGTTGAAATTACTTTGATTAAACAATTTAAATAGTTCTAGGACAAACAAAAATAAGTTAGCCTTAGACGATCGTTTGCTTGTCGAAACTCGTGCCGAACAGTGTTAAATGTTGGTATAAAGGCATAACCGACGGTTCCAGAACTATCAATTTAATCTTGTTTAATTAGAAATATTTCTTTTCCAGAAACTAATTAATTCCTGTTTATATGTTGGCATTGGTATCACTTTTTCTCCAAATATATCTACTGATCTCAAATTGAAAACTAAATGATTAAATTTTCTCGAAAAGACTCCGATAAGATAGATTAAGTAACAACAGGAAAATATTTGCAATACTTCAACTGATAATAACTATTCAATATTCTAAAGAATTGAGAAATATTGTGGAAAAATATATATTCACGTCTATTTTCTCCAATGTAAATCAAACCATCTGTCGATCTTCCTAAATATTATATTATTTCATCAAAAATGTCACCCTTTTTACCCTCACAAAATGTGATTACGCACCCACACTTTCACACATTGCACATTTTTCTTCAATAATACGTATTTCTTGAGCAGATGTTTACGAGGGTCTTTCAGATTTGCCTAATAACAGCGCAACCCTTTGGCAAACACGTGTCCGAAGGGTTTATTTTCCAGAAAAACATCGAAAATGCATAATCTGTTAGGGGTATTGTGTACATAGATGCAACCGCAAATGTGTAACAGCCCGTATTTATAAATAAAATATACAACGTGTTCATAAACTCTTCTACCAAAAGTAAACTAGATATAATTGTAGGTCCTGCTTGCCTAAATTACTTATATCCAAAAGATTTTTTAAGATGATGCTGTTGAGTCAGCTTTTCCAGCTTATTTCAGAAAAACCATTTCGTAGCAAATTCAAATATGGTATATTATACAAGCTTACATTTCGTAGAGTTTCTGGAGAATATTATTGCTATAGAAAATAAAAACATTCTATCATTTCATATTTTCCAGATATTCAGTAGCTAGTTATAGTTTGACAGATCTAAGACTTCTGCATTTCAATAGAAACCCTATACATGAAATTAGAACTTTAAATTCAATTATTACATGAAGTAGAATTCTACTTTACTAGTTTATTATAGACTCCAGTCATTAATTAAAGAGATAATTGGCAATTATTGTTAGAAAGTGATAAATAATCAGTTGAGAATGTATCAACAAAAACTAGCTGTAAAATAACACGGATGCAGAAAGTTTTTACTAAGTTTACTATTGGAAGGTTTCTTTTATTTATTAATATAATAAAATCAAGTTGATGAATATTCATTTTCTATTCTATAGTTATTGATATTTTTATTACTCAGTTTACTGTGGAATCATCTTGGAGTTAAAGATCTGTTTAATATTAATTCAGTGCAACGAAAAATACGAAATAAGACGAAAGTGGAAAAATATGTTTAAATATATTCGAATAATATTACTGAGTCAACATTATAAGACAACCATGTCAGTTCTTAAGAGATTGTATCAGATAAGACATGAGGTGTAATTGTGTTTTAATCAGAAACGATCATCATAAAGAAGACATTTCCAAACCAAATGTAATCTTGCTTACATACTTGTTAGACATGAACTGAATGCAAGTCTCCAAAGAAAATAATACAGCGTTAACTTCTATAAAAAAATCGACTCTTTCAAGGAGAAATTAAGATCATTGAACCAATGTACAAAAGTAATATTTTGGATATGTTTTCTTCTTTTTCTTTTTTGTTTTAATAATCAAAAAGAATTAGCAGCATCTAAATGAACTTTACATGTGCAGTGTTAACCCCAACAGCAAGTTTTGCTAATAGGAAATCTGGGTATGATCAATTAAAATCATTGCAAAAGCAAATTAAAAATTTATTTGTAATAATATATTTTTGTTTTCTTCAAATATTTGATAAATAACAAAATCAACGAGGTTGTTTTTGAAAAGATATTATATTAAAATTATCTTCATTATAAAATGGTTAGTGTTCTACCAAATATTTGCGGGAGACTACTTAATTTGAATGGACTGTCTATCGGATGCGATAAAATTAAGGTAGGGTTTGTAAAGCAAATAATATTTAACGTTCTCGATATCCACATTTTTGGTGCATTCATGTTGCTTCCCCAATCGCTGACAGTTTTAATTTATTTTAAGTGCTGATACAGCCCTCCAATCACACGATTTTTGTAAAATTGTGTCGAAGCTAGTATGGGACTTTCAATTCACTAAGTGCAAACAACAAAATTTCTCCAATGTTGCCACACTGGACTGCTCGGGAATGAACACGGTGATGGAAAGGGCAACTTCTTTCATAAGATCACAACCTTTCATAGATTTTCTAAGGAAGAGGATGTCAGAAATGTGGATCACGACACCAGATCTAAAATAAACGAGAAAATTTCCTTCTTATTGTAATAACTGGAATCAAAAGGTTCTTTTATTAGGAAAATATCAGTTAAGAAGAGTTACTGATATCCTCGCTGGACACTAGAGAAAAACGGAAAAACTCTTGGAAGCACTTTTCATTTCTACAAGAAAACAAAGGAAAGACTAAGGCTGCAGTACCCTATTCTTTAAAGCCAGAATTGGTAAGTCTATAGAAACCAAATTTTGTCAAGTCGTTACTACTCGATTAGTGAACACCTTGTGGAAAAAAATAGATTAATAGGTTAAATCTAAATGGCCTACGCAACAATAAGATACCATTACTTGGAGTAATGAAGCAAAATTTGAAGTGTGTGATAGTAGAAGTCCTGTCATAAGGGCTAAAGAAGAGTTTAGGAATGAAAAACCAAGTAACAGTTGGTAACTTGTAAACCTCGAATCTATTTGTGTGAAACTATATTATTGTTAAACATCGAAATCATCTTGATCTTTGGTGTTCCGCTCCCAAATAATTTTTACTTTATTCACTAATAGCAACTATAATTGATTTTCTGTTAAGTTTTGTTTGTTTCACCTGCATTTAATTTTTCAGCAGTATTTTTACATGTCGTCTAATTTTTGAAAGTGGAAGACCTGTTGCAAATCGTTTTAGTTTTCATGATTCAAGAGTAGCAATAAAATGATGAAAAAAATTTATAGGTCCTGTGACTTAATCCGACTGATTCTAATCATACACTCTACATATATCTCCATTAAAAAAATGTCAGTTAAGATTAAACAAACTAACATAACCACGGAAACGTTTTAACGGATTTTCACTATTGTCATTTATAAATAAACATTGTTTTGATTTGTGCTACAAGATTTGAAGGGGATATTTTCAGAATATTGTGATAATTTTGGGGGATACTGTAGTTAATTTAAGAAATTAATTTGATTATTAAAAGACAGAAGAGATCTTTCACACCATACTTTTATCTGTCATTCGGAAGAGCCATATATTCATGAAAAAAAAAAGTCAATTTATGAGTTAAATTTGACGTGTTCCAATATTTATTCAGTTTGTGTTTAATTCAACGGATAAAAAGTGGAATTTTTCAGGATTTTATTACGAAATTAGTTTTATAATAGATTTAACGGTTTCTTAGGGATTATCAAATTTCACTCTACACAAAGTCTATCAAAAATTCTTACAACGGATACTCAACTACTTTCCCACAGGGTATTTATCTAGTTTTAAGGGTTGTATCATCAAACCAGACATCCCTTTAGCTTGACCACTGGTCAACTAGGATATTAAAAAAAGTTCCTGTTCGAAATTTATAAGCGGTCATTTAAAAACTAGTTTTGGTCTTGGTTTGATGTAATTTTTCCGATAGGGCTTCTTTGTATTATAATTTTTGGAGACGACTATCCCTTCTCTGCGTACAAAGGGTGCATTTTGTGTATAATTTTTCACTTAAAAATGTTTAAAAACGGCTATTGGAATTGTGTTTTATGAATAGGGGGACGAGCAACAAAAATGTGTATGTATTTGCAATATGTTACCGGTTATTACTTGATAAACTTGATTATGCAGGTAAAAATTGGCATTTTAATTATTATTACTTCGAATAACGGGTTGTGGGAATATTGCAGAATACGTAAACCCCTAACAGGATTGTGATTGATTTTGTAAAAGTATTTATAGAAAGTGTTAATCAAATTCGAAAAAGACAAATGCAAATTGATTCTTAATTTTTTCCAGTTTTGTCTTGCTTTTGTATAAATTATCTCAATTACACCATTGATTGTAAGTGAATGTGGGCATGGATCCTTGTAATTACTATAACTACTGGGTGCTGCACATCTGTTGTCTTACCTATCATACATTTTTTAACCACACCTTTTGCTTGCAAGTTTATTTCTATTACCCGCTCCAGACTCTCGCGAGGCTCTCGACACGTGTCTAGAAGAATGACAGGAGTGCTTAGCTCACAGCTCGATAGCGCTAGTATTGCAAGAAACGTTTCCTATCGTGTAGTACATTCTTGTAGACAGCCATTGTAATTTTTGCCAGTTCGGAACATTAGATTTGTTTTGACCGCGATTCTTGTTTTTGAAAGGGAAATTGCGCTGCGAAATCAAGAAATCAAAGATCGTTTGGATTCTGGATATTGTGACGTAACTCTTCTCCTTCGATGGAGACCGTTATAAACTGATTTAAAGTGTTTCAATATGCTCGTCAGTCAATTTTTCATGAGCCACGTTCAGGTGCCCCGAAAACAGCTACGACGTTCTCGAAAGAAAGGTGATGGCCATCGTTTTATGGTATTGTCAAGGTATGACCATCGATTACCTGGAGGAGGACAATACGACGAATGGAAGGAGAAAAAAACTCCTATATTAGCGAAGGGAAAAGTTCATTTTTTCCATAATAACGCTCATCCCACATGTTCGCTCTCGCCACGGTCAGATTGGTCGCATTGAGCTACGAACTGATGCCCCATCCAGCATATTCTCCAAATTTGACCCCGTTCGACTTCTATTTGTTTCAAAACTTGTCAATTTGAGTACGTTATCTACTTGACAAAGTAGGAGAATCGCTGGATCTAGGGTATCGAACTTTTTTGAGGCTAGTACTTATCAGAACAACCTTGCATAAACTTCATTACGAAAGATATGTTTGTCAACTAGTTAATAGTAACTCTATTCGTAATAATATTAGGAAAAAAGAATTCTTTATTCATTTCAAAAGGCAACAAATACAAAATAAGCTGTAGTAAAAGTCATCACAAACGACTTTATAAATTTCAAAGACTTTTTCGAGGCCCACTTTCAGAAAGATGGTGTTAAATTATTCAAAGACACAATATTGATCTTGCGGTGTTCTTCCTTATTCAAATAAAAAGGTGCGACTTAATATTTTTGTTGTGCAACTTCAAAAGGGTTGTCTCGATTCAATTGAAGCTTTGAGGACAGCTGTACACATTCTACTACCCTGTATTGTGCCAACTCTCAAACCCCGATGACCAAAATATACGGTTTCAATGTACACAACTACCTTTATAAATTAAGGAGATTAACCATTTTGGATAGTTTACTAAAAGGCCAAACTTTTCCATCCTTTACTTATAAATGATAATTTCCATTTACAATTATTACATAATGAAATACTACAACATATAATGAATTTCTGATAAATCTTGTTTCTATTGTCATGACATACTCCAAAAAGAGTATTATAAGGACTCAACGGAGGATATCTGCTGCGCTTTATTGAATATGACACAGAATAATTCCGAATAGCTAATATATTTCTTTACATTTCATATCTAAATATGATTTTTTTTCTTTGTTTGGTAGTCAAAGTGATACCCAGATATTTAGGCATTATTTAGGGCAATAGAAATATGTTCATTCAACTTTTTCACCATCATTTTGTAAAAGTATAGAATACAATACATATTTTTGCATTTTCATTACCTACTGTCAAATAAATCGTATTTACAAGTGATGTGAGTGGAAATGAGTTAGACAAGTACGTCCATCAACATAAGAGTAGATAAGAATGTCCAAAAAATGAACAAACTTGTTCATTTAAAATATTCAAGAGCTTAATCTAGGAAGGGATCGGAAGAATAAGCAAACAGCTTTTTTCATCTCCACAACAGCTCATCGTACTACAAATTGCTTTCGAATCGTTACTTTCGACTGCTAGAATTGTTGAGGTCTATCCACAACCGCCTTAAGCACTAGATGTAGTACTATGCGATTTCTGGCTCTACATAACAATGAAATATGTAATAAAAAGAAGAAGAAAGTTCTTAAACGAACCTGTATTGTCATTAAGATTTTCAATAGCAAACATTTTTCATTCTCTGCCTCGTAAAAAATTTATATTTTCTTTAGTAAAAAATCTGAACTTTTAGTTTGTAAAAATCGGCGTTTTGTTTTGAAAACTAATCAGAGGTGTCTAAAATATTAACTTGTTTTTAATTATCAACATGCTTTTTAAAACCGAGTATATCTCGTTGTAGACTGTTTCTTTTAATTGGACCGAAAGTACCTTTCCGTGTAAAGTCTTCTTAATATTTTTCTTGTGACATCAATAATTGGTAAAGCTGCACGATATAATTTAACCTCGACAATGGCCAGAAAATACGAGCAAAAAATTACGTTATTAAATTTCTAGACATATTTCATCACTAAATTAAATATTATAAGTAATTATTCCTCTTTATTTTGAATAGAAACCCCGTCCTGTTCAATTCCGAATATTTAGCCTCGTCCTGTGCTTTTCTTCACACGCTAAGCTTTAGTTCTGATATAATCTTTTTGGTGGTTTGTCTAGTGGTCACCGGTGTTTTATTTCTGGTTTTTTAACCACTTTGCCCTTCTGTTTTTGGGTGTTATTCTGACTTCGTTCACGTTCTCTAACCTATCTCACCACATACTGCATTCCTGATTCCTGATATTATCTTGTCTACCTTGTATATTTGAGCAAACTCCTTTAATTGTTCTTGAAGTTTTCCTTTCAGTCGTTGTCATTATTCTTCTTTATATATAGGATATAATATTAAATAATATTAAATAGATTAGGGCTCCTTGTTATATCTTGGTTTAACATTTCCTTCTTTGAAAAGTCCCATTTTGGCTTAGATCCTTATTATATTTGCAGTGTTCAGTTCTTTAATATTTTAATGATTACATTCTTATAATAAGAAATTCATTTTAAAAAATATTATGGGAATAAAGAATTTTATGACTCTGTCAACGCCTGGTCTGAAAATATTTTTAAATTTCTTTAATTTCTTATTTCTTAGACCTTAAGATATGTTTGTGTTTCTAAATGTCCTTGATTTTAGGTCTCTTCTGTTTTAAAATTAGTTTTTTTAATAATATTCGAAAGATAGATAAAAATTGACGTTTCGGATTCTTGTAGACTTTATCAAAATATTTTTATCTAATACCATCATGCTAGTTTTTATAAACTTTAAGTATTAATATTTATTATAGATTTTACGTACCAGTGGTTGTTGGATACACAGATTTTCGTCGTCCATATTCACATAAACTTGGATGTTGTAGATCTGTCCTTTGTCTTGAAAGAAGTTGATGAAGTTGGTTGTAATTATTTTGTTCTTTATCAACTGAAAAAAAAACAATAATTAATTTTTCTTGAATAATCAGCGTTCGTGTCAAAATACAAAATTATAAAATATTGTAGTTGATTGAATCCTTGTTTAGAAATTACTCATATGAAATAAAACTAGTACGTTGAAAACATTAATAGACTTTCAAGCACTTTATTCAAAATCCTACATATTATTTTGGATTATATGAATAATAGATAAACGAAGTTGAAATTTTACATTTTTTGCAACGTTTAAAAAAATCGCGCAAATTCGAACTCACTTCTTAAACACAGGTGGAAATTTGTTGTAGAACCAAATAATGAATGGATATTTTGTAGTTCTTTCATAAAAACAACAGCTGAATATGCAGTGATATTTCTCTGCAAAGAACACCACATAAATTTTTAATTTTCAACACTTTTTTATTCAGTGCAATATTTTTTCTTTGATAAATTGAATAAATTTAGTG
Organism: Diorhabda sublineata; assembly: GCF_026230105.1. NCBI lineage: Eukaryota > Metazoa > Arthropoda > Insecta > Coleoptera > Chrysomelidae > Diorhabda > Diorhabda sublineata. The sequence continues at coordinate 8,116,851 of NC_079477.1, read as the reverse complement.
CAAAAGAAAAGTATCTGAGTAAAATTGAACCTAAACAATATATATTGAGGGTAAAATGTAAAAAGCTGGAAAGTATGTATTTGTGCAAAAATATCTATTTTCATGTTGAAATTTAGTGCTATTTTCATTATTGTAGCTTTTTTAATCACAATGAAATATTAAGAACAGAAAATACATCAATATCAAGTAAGTGTTTCAAGTTTGAAAAGGATTTGAGGTGTTTAAGTACCTAAAAATTCAAATCAACTGTGTCTCGAGGTTATAAGTTTACACGTACTGCTTGGAAACTTAATGAAAAAGAGGTGGTATAATTATCACAAAAGTTTGAAAATAATCATCCATTACTGTTAAATTAGTTGATGAATATATACAGAACCGGACTCAATATTTTTCTCTTATTTTTTCTTTATAATATGTCATCGTTCCATTTCTTTTTTGAGTGTTCTATTAATCGTTGTTTCAATCTCCCTTACTGTTTTTTATCCTCGTATCAGGTTCTGTTGTTTTTTCTGATATTTCAAGTCTCTATTTGACATTTCTAGATCTTTAAGTGTGTCATGTATCAGAATAAGTAATATCAGGTCTATTTGTAGAATAATATATATTATTGATTGTGTTTTGGATGCATGTTAATAAATAATTGATTTTTTTATAGAATTATTCGATATTATGAGCTAATTTCATTATTTATTAAATATAATTATATACAACTATAACAATTAATTCTTACCATATAAATATCAAAATTTGATCCTCAAGATATTTATATTTCAATCCATCTACCAAAAAAGATCAGTGATTATCAGTTTCATATTGAACTAATCAAAACTGTATTAACAGATAATAATTATCCTGAAAAAAAGGATAAATAACATATTCAAAGGAAGGATAATCAAATTACTTTTCCTTATCAAATGTTCACGGATTTTCCTAACAGTTATCAACAATGTCAAATATACAAAAGGGTATTTTTGAAAAATATGCGTATACAACGAAATGCAAAAACCTTCAAATAAAAAAGACCCAAGCAATTTGAGTGAAATTTATAATTCTATTTCATAAATTTCAATTTATCGTATTGTATTTTGATAATTTTTGTATTTCATATAGTAGATAATCTACTGATTTATTCATAATAGTCAATTTCACAAAAAATTTTGATAAAGACCGAAACTAAATCAAAACATCGAGAATAATTTGTATATGATATTTAAGTACACGGAGCAATAAAAATTAAATTATTAAAAAATCTGGATAATAAGCAGGACGATAAAAGATAAAGGAGAATGATGTACAAAAATAAGTTGTTAAGTGTGTTAATGCAGCAGGACATAAGAAGCTGGGTAAAGGAGAAGAGCAAAAAATAAGTGAATAGTGGAAGGAGCAGTGTCAAAAAAAGGTCCAATAGAAAAGTAAGTAAAGTAAAGTACTACTGAAATGCAAAGAAGTGAGAAAAGAATGCAAAACAAAAATAAGAAGAGTTATTCGACAGCAGACAGATGAAATAATGAATGAATAAGAATAAAAAAAAACAAAGCAGAAAAGAATAAGAACGCAAAACAATACTAAAAGTGAAAGAACGTTTTGAAACACTATTAGCGGCAAACGAAGAAAATCGAGACGAAAAGAATGAAAAAGAAAATGATAAATTATCACATAAGAGATCATGAAAGCGTTCAAAAACCTGAAAGATGGATTTGATAAAATGAGTGTAAAATTATTAAAATTTTGTGCAGAAGAGTTGCTGAAGTCCGTTGCTGAAGAAATTATGTAGGTATGCCAATGAAAAGTACAATTATTAAATACGCATAGAAAAGATAAGTTATTATCAAAGATTTACAGAAATGTAGCTGTTGAACAAGCTGAAAGTGTAAGAAGATAGGGACTGATCCTCCCCAAAAAGACTACAGAAAACTTGAATGAGCGGCTAAATTCCACATAAGGAAACTTTGTGTTATCGTATATTCCCAAAAAGATTGAATAATTGGGAAAAATGAAGTATATTTTCCAAGTACCCCTCATCTATGCAAAAGTCATATGATAATTTAACTCAAAAATATTTCATGGTCCTCAGTACTATTATTGCTTGTTGGAAATAGGATTCTCGTTATATCTACTATAATTATTATTTCAATTTTTTACGGTTATGTAAAGTACATGTAATATGCTATTATTTCGTCTCAAAAAATGTTGAATAAGTTCGTCATAACTTGAATGGGCCCTTAGTTATTATTGATAACTTTCCTTGTTGTCTATTCTTTATGTATATATTTTCAGTGAGTTTAATTAATCAAATGGGAACAAATTGATCAGTTAATTGCTTAATTAACTAGAAGATTATTATGAATGTGTCAGCAGGTTTGACTTCTCTGAGTAAATAATTTTATTTTGACACCTCAAAGTACCTTGAAACCACAGACAAAAATAAATATTAAGTAATAATCTTTATAGAATAAAAATAAGTTACAATATTTAAATAATATGTTCTTTAAATACAATGACCCATTTTTTTATATCCTGACCATGTAGAATTGTTCTTTTTGTTATATATCAATAATGTATTCAATTAAGAAGAAAGATGTTGATTGATTTTAAAAATTGATATCGTTTCATACATTCGACATGAACGTGAAAATAATAATTTCATGAAAAAATTTTAATGGAAAAATAGTTTTCAAGTTTCCGTGAAAGTATCATGTGATTATAATATACGTCAAAGACCGATAAACACATCCCATATTCTGTCAAAGTTAACAAATATCGACCTAATTGTTAAAAACTGTTTTTAATGTATAAAACATTAATTTTTAAGATATCTCCACATTACTATTATCTGTTGATTTATTAATAATCAAGAACTATATACTATTTAATGGTTTTTAGTCTAGTACACCTCTGTTTAAATTATGTGGTAACGTGTACCGACCATAGACTTAGAACGAAATGGAAACTTTTTTAGGTCAAGGAATTAGTTAGTTTCCGGTTGAATTTCAATAAATACTTCTTGATTATTATTTGAAAACAAACTAGGTAATAGTGGCAGGTATCCAATAAAATAAAAAATATATGTTTTCAACTGAAATAAATGTTATAAAAAACATTCAAATAACATAAATATTTTTAAAAATAGTATATAATTTAAGAAATTTACTATTAAACAATGTGTAATGTTTGAAAGATAAGACTTACTTACTTTCTATTGTACAAATTTTAAACACAATTAAGACGAAAAAATTTTAATAACTTTTATGAATTAAATTACACATCAGGATCTATCTTCCCATACTGAGTTTAAAAACGGAAACTTTACTTCCTTTTAGCAACTTTTTTTTCAATTGTTTAACGTCTAGATATTATCGTAAATAATAAAGGAAGTAAATGGAACCCTTCTTCCATTTATATGCGAAGGTACACTATGTTATATAAGTATTAAGAATCACTTTAAATTTGAATCTTAACGGAAGTCTCCTCCACGTCTGCTTTTTTTCAGTTTCTTCAGTAAGATCGTTGAGATTGTTTTTTGGTTGGATAGGGGATATTTAATGTGAGAAGTGGCTTTGTTGGAGATGACCTGATATAAGAATATTTTTCTGTGCGTGGTATTAGGTTGGGATTGTTTTCGATGAAAACCTGTACAGCGACGAGTACATTTATGGTGCCAGGTGATACCCGAATATGAATCGTCCATCTTGAGTAATGGGATTCTTGTTACGTTACTTCATTGTAGATATTCTCCTAACATTTATGACACGGTTTCATAAATTCTTTTTTATTCTTGATCCTAATTTTCTGACAGCTACCAACTGTTATTTCTGGTCGGTCTATTTTTTTCAAGTTTGACCCAGATATACGTGCTACGAGACGTTCTGGATTTTTATGCCAATCACCTATATCATTGAGCTGCTACGATCATCATTTTAGTTTTAAAGAGGTTTATAGAGAATTTCATGAAACACTTATTATGAGAAAGTCGTACATAAATCACAGGAGGCATTCAGCAAGACAACCTAGATTGATATCACATTAACTATTTACTCTAACCATAAAGATCTTCCGATTAGTCTTGAATTGATATCTGATATATAATTATTCGCAGGCTATTAAATTTGCAGTATACTCCACAGATTTTAGCAAGCCTCTGCCTTCGCAGATCAGCTTCTCATAGACATATATTTATCCTGTGGCCCTGTCATCGTTGAACTTAGCCTATTAATCATAGTCTTCGATTCTTGCTTCTGCCTTTACCGCCAATACTGCCTAAATCTCAATTTGATCCTAATACACAAAATATATATGAGAAAAAACATTTTTGAAAGCTTGAATCTAATATTTTAAAAAATATATTACATGTTTTATTTTATCTTTATGAATTTTTAAATAAACCTGTTGGAGTAAGTAGATGGCAATTACTCTACTCTCCAGTGGATGTCTTGGAAGACACGCAAAATAGTGGTAGTTTTTCACGTTTTAATTTGAATTAAAAATTATTAGCCGATGTAATATTGACCTGGTTTTGTTATAAAATTTCATGCGTGAGTTGTCAGAAAAAGTTCGATTTAATTGGGTTAATCAAATAATAAATTATCAATAATATCGCCAATAAAACACAACGTATGTAAACGCTAGTTCAGCGGTATCGTGGTGACAGTTGAGCAATGATAATATATTAAATGCATTTGTTGAAAGTCAGCAGCGTACCGAACACGTGTCGAGAATAATGCCAACAGCCTAGTTTATATAATAACACTTGCAACTTTTTATCTCATAATAATTAATTACGTATTTATCCATAATTTTTCTCACAGACAAATTCTCATATGATGTAGTACTTAGTAGCTCCAAATTTTCTATTCGTAAGAAAGTTTTGGCGCATTGATAGACGAAAAGGTTTGAAATGTACTAAGTGAAATGTGAAGGTAACTGAGAACTGTCAATCAATTTCTAGATGTTTATTAAGGATGCGATCAAATTACTCAAAACTTTGGATGCGTTCTATATATTTTTCGGAATTTCCCATAATCGATGGTTAGGTAACGTTATATTCCTTATCGGAAAATTCAATTTTCGTTCTCCCTAAGGCTAATATGTATATGGTAGAAAGTTCAACATCCTTCAAACGTTAGATCAAAATTAAATTTAAATTGTTCCTAAACAAACTATACTGACTAACATAAAAAATCCCATATATGTATTTTAGAATTTCAATTTTTTTTTCAACTTCACTTATTTGACCACGAATAGGAAATAATTAAATTTTCTGTTACTTTTCGTGACTGCATAATATGTGGTTCTGTGATAAAAAGTATTCGAATATCAGATGTTTACATAAGTGAATTATTATGTTTCAAAAGAGTGCGTAGAATTCGTCAGGTTTTCCATCTGAGTGAGATCTATCGTCAATAGACGTTTCCAATAGAACCAAAGATCTTTATACATTATATTACAAGGGTTCAAGAAGATCAAGCTCTGGACGTTAGAGAGAAAACTACAAAACGACAAGATTGTCCGCTGAGGTTTTTGGCACAAGTATGGAATTATTGTTATATTATCATATATCTTCCACACTGAATGTTACCCTTTACAGCTGTCTGCTCTAGTACAAAAAGTAGGATCAGCAATGGAATCAGTTGATATTTGAGCAAGGTGAATTTGAAAGAGATATTAACTACCTTTTGTACAATGGCAATGGAAAGTTATCTCAAATTTAATGGAAATATAAAAAGGATATATCTGTTGGTTATTTACCAAGGCAGAACAAAACAGATTGAAAACTAGGAATAATTTCGATAATCAAAACAAAACTACAAATATGATATGGAAGTATTGGTGTGAAATTAACCAAGGATAGATAATATATAGCTTTCATCGATCAACGTATTCATATTAACCGTTTATCGTAACCACCAAGATCGTCCAATCGGTTTCAAATAAAACATATCTGAGTGATTGGTCGTAGGCTGTTGAATACTCAGCAGAATTTAGCAGCGCTCTCTCACGAAGGTAGCCAAATCTAGATGTATAAAACGGCATCGCGAGTTTATTATTTATTATTGAGCTAGCTTTCCTCGTAATTTTTCTAATGAAGCTGAACATATTTATTAAGAAGCATCAAAAATTAGTTATCTTGGTTCAACAGATATGTGTGTTTACCGCTTTTTGTCGGTCACATTTTGATGCTCGAGAAATTCTCTTCTAATATTTTATGAAGCAGAAATCACTTTCGCGCAACTTTTATTAACAATTAAAAAATAGATTTTTTTGTTAATTGTGTTTAAATAATTCATTAGTTGTGTAAATTCGTCATACGTTCGCCGCTGTTGCTATAGCGTTCAACACAGGTATGTATTTTATGTTTTTTTTCAGTAGTTGTTGGCCTTAACCTACATACGATTCCACTTTGAGTAAATCTTACTTACATAATACAATTCTAGTACGAAATACCGACTTCCTTTATAAGGTAGATTTTTTAACCTCATTTTACACAATTTATGCGTATGCAAACGTCAAAAACATGTTGATGTTGACCACTTATTCTTGATATTTCTCTCATTTTAATATATCAATTCGAATAACATTCGATTTCTACGATCCTTGACGATTACCAAAAATTGTATCACAAAAATATGTCATCTTGATTAAAAATATTCAAAACGACGGAAAACTTATTGTTATATTTACTAATAATACAGATAACAAGTGTATTGAGGTTAATGGCACATTATGAAAACAAAAATTCTGTATACCTTTTGTTTTGTGAATTACAAATTATTTCACATCTTACATAATCAACTCAAAGCCAAATACGAGGTATATCCAGAAAGTAAGTTCCGTTATATGGTTATATAAAAAACATATACAGATATATTATACAGAAATCTAGAACTAATTTTCTACATAGTTTCCGTAATCGAAGCTATGAAGGTACTTGTTATAGCGTGGCACAAGTTTTCGTATGCCTTCTTCATAGAAGGTTACCACCTGTGTTTTCAAGCATGTTCTTTCAACTCATCATCATTGTTAAATACCAAGAAAAGATTTTAAGTGTAAAAAGCGATAAAAATCGCTACGAACGAGTTCAGGGCTATACACACGATGATCAAACACTTTCCAACCAAATTCCCGTTGGAGTGAGTAAAGTTTTCAGTAACCACACCGTCTTCACCATATGTAGCCTGTCAAAAGTTAAAACGGAATGCCCATCCGTTATTGTTTGTGTTGTACAGTCAGAATGTGGGTACAAAATAAGAGCAAAGTTTTCGAAATTTCAGTTTTTCAGTAACAATTCCATGGATTATTGATCGTGAGATTTGCAGAAATTCCATAGCAAGAGCACTAATTGTAAACACATGGTTTTGGTTAAGCTTGTGTTTGCCAATAAATTTCACTTGATTTAAATTTCTTTGCATTCAGAAAACGAATCACAAACGGCGTCATTTTCAGTTAAGGCTGATATAATCGAGAAAAGAAACACATCAGAGGCAGTAATCTGAAAATGACATATTTCTTCTGCTTGAGTGAGAGAACTACCGCGCGTGAGCGGACCTGCGATCGCAGCACTGCTGCTGATAGAAATGGAACTTACATTGTGGATATACCTCGTACAATAATATTTCAGAGGAATCAATCCAAAAACAAATTTATCTTTATATAGTCTCTTTTCCATAATATAGAAGCTACCTACATATTGTATAGAATGACCAAATGATCAATTCAATCAAAATTGTAAATTGATGCGTAAAAATTATTTAATTTTCATGGAAATATGTTTTCGGAAAGACACAAACATTTAATTTACATATTTACTATTTTTACACGACCTCATTTTCTAATTTTTAATATTTGAATATATTGTAGGAAGCTGAATCGTGCTGAAATAACAAATTTTTATGTTTAACAAAAATTATAACACAATTAGTAGATATGCAATGTTGCCACATCAAATAAAACTAATAAAAACAAATCAGACTGTATAAAGGCAGAAACTATTATTAAATTAAAATTAATAAGATGACTACTAATTTTCAAGAATTAATATTTTTAATTGAGATCTTCAAAGAATCAATTTCACGTAATTCCGTATCATATGTTTATTCTTTTAATGAATTTGGCAACGTTGTTGGGAATTGATGGATTTTTAAAAGCAGCTTTGATGAGTGTTACAAGGTTGACTCGTATTATTTTGAAATTTGTGTGAGATTTCGAATTACGAAATCGTGGGAAATGTCAAAATAACTGGGACAACACTTTAGAAAAATAAATTTGATCCTACCGTTAAAACTATTTACAAAACAGATGATTAAAATTTAGGAACTGAATTTTTAGCGTCATTTGATACTTAACATACTGAGAAATATTTTCAATGATTCAAGTTTTTTCATTATTTCTCAACTAAGAATTTCATCATTCCAAATCACCTTTGTTTCTCAAATAAATAAATAAAAATATTCAAACATATGGAAGAATATTTTTCAGCACGTCGATTCGAGTTCTAGTTAAGCAAAAATAATCACCTTATATTTTTCTCTATTTAGTATGATCATGAAGCAGAATATTTCTCTTTGTTTCAACTTGAGTAGATTCAGGATATATCAGAATATTCTATATTTTTCTGTAATTTTAGTGATTCTATCCGCACAGTCTCTTTTTCTTAAAGTTCCATATCTGACTGGCTCACAAAACATATTTCGTTTCATTATTGGTTCTTCTGTTTCATCATACAAAGTTTAACTTGTTCACGAACTCTCAGGAGATAATCCGAGCAGACGTTTGGTAAACTTAATTACGGGGAGGAATGTTTATCATTATCTAACATCACAATTAGTAATGTTGCTGTTTCTTATTTGTTTTATTTGGCCTAGTTGTTTAATGATCCGTCCAAAGTTAATAACTTCTTTTTGCAAACTAAAAAAATTGGATTCAAGTCGTCTGCGAACAAACACTAAACATTGACGATTGTCATTAAATATGTTTTCTGCAGTCCTTACTACTATTATTAATTGTACAGAAAAAGGCTTTGTAGTTTTTAGAAACAATCTTTTCTACTTTACTCGAACACCAATAAGTGGTTAGTAGAAGCAAAATTTTCGCCTCTTTCTTTCAGATGATGATTGAAGTTACCCATTCTACTTCCCTTCATACATACAAAAGGCATCGCTTTACAGTATCATTTCGAAATTAAACCAAATTAAATTAATCCTTTGCGATTCATATTCAACCGAATGTGAAATTTCTATTTTGAAGTGCTGCGCCACTAGAAGCGCCATCAGTGCCTGTTCTGGGATTAAATGTGTGGACACTATTATTTTCAGTTTGTGTCCTCGATTACATTTGCTTGCATTAGGATTTTTTCGAAGACAATTATCAATACATATCTATTTTGAAACTAAAATGAGTTGCATGCAATTTGAATATTTTTTGTTTATACTGTAAACTCGTGCAAAAATAACGATCGACACGTGTAAATATCTTACATTCAATGAGCATTGTTTAACATTTTTATTTATTGCTACAATAATATTTAAAATTATTACATAATTTATTTTAATAAATTAGTCTAGAATCAATCGGTTGTTTTCGTTTTGATATAGTTAAACTACTAATGTTTTAAAAATATTAAAATAATAATAACACGTGCTTACGTACTAAAAATATATCTAGAAAGACATTCTAGGAATTTTTAATAAGAGATAAAGAACAACGTTATGTTCTGATAGTTTAATAGCATATTCAATAGATGTTAGACTGTGATTGAAAATTTTTCGTAATATTTGGCATTGACGTGTACTTGAATGTTTTGCTACAATTTCACAAAATCTAGAGTCATTGACTTACTTATATAAATATTTTTTTCAAAAAAGGTGAAAAACTCAAAGAATATCACTTAGATAATAATAAACATTGCTATAAAAGTAATCAATATGATGATAAAGTTTGCTACATTCTAAGGGTAATAACATCTTTATATCCACAATAATAGAATAATAGATAAAAATTACGCAAAAAAGATAGTTTTAGTAAATTTTTACTAGAAAAAAAATTCCCAGCATTGACTTTAAGATTAGTATCTATTATACACCAAATACTTATATATAAATCTAAATAATAACTAATAGTTTGGCCTACACTTCTTTACATTAAAATAAAGCCTTTCATTAATCACTCTAGCTTTAATCATGAAATTCTTGTAGTGCCTTCAGTTCTCAATAAGTGTGCGAAATTTCAAATAAACCCGACAGTTTGAAGTGTCAGTTACACACATACAAACCAAGATCATATAAGCATGTTAAAAAATATTTTCTTTTTCAATACGTTTGTTAAATTAATGAAATTCGCTCATAAGTAAAATTATAAAACAGATTCATAATAAACTGATACACAAAATTTATAAAACGTACAAAAAAATGAACTTAATTTTGAATTATGAAAGAAATAAAGTTATCTAGTAATAACATCTATCTTTATCAATTGTTTTATTAAAACAACTGTTTGCCAGTGTCAGGATTACAATCAGCTTCATACCAATTTTATCCTTATGGCTTCTTTAACCGAGTGAGAAAGGATTAGTGGAGTGCTGAAGGGGAAAAGGGGCGAGCGGAACCGATTCCCCCAGAGCCAAAAAATATAATAATGTTCTATAAAAAAAAAAAAAATAAAATAATTTATATCTTGTAAGATAAAACTAGAATCTGCTCTACACTCTATTTCATACCACCGGAGGTTGACTTATGTCCTGACCCTCTCCAGAGCAATATTCTGGGCATGCCACTGGAAAAGATAGAATTTCTAATGATGCTAGGTAATGGCGATAGATGTAGACTTAGAAGTCATGAAGAAGATCTTCAATTGTACAGCTGAATTGTTGAAATTAGTGAACCTAGAAGATCGAGAAGACCAATGATGATGCTAATTTAGATATTTTTCTGTTATTAGGAGACAATCCTCACGCAACTACAAAGAAATTGACTTACAATAAAATGTTAGTCAGTCGTTTGTAGTAAAGTATTTATCGAAAGAAAAACTTCACCCATACAAAGTTAAATCGAAATCTCCATGAAGCATTATAATGAAATTCCAAATATCCTTAATAGTATAGTATTTTCGCAACATTTTTTAAGTGGTATAGTGAATCGAATTAATTATCACTACTGGACTCCTGGATGCAGACAAAACACACCCAAACGCACCTAAAAGACTAATATTTGGATAGAAATCGTCAGGGGAAAATTTATTGGTACTTATTTATTTCGCGGGAATTAACAGCTTAGGGATATTTGGCAGTTCGTTTATATTAATTGCATAAAAAATAGGCTCGTACTATTTCTAGAATAATAACTTGGCTTTAAATGAATTATCAATGACACATTCTGAAATATTGGAGTTCTTATAATCTTCGAATAAAACAACATTCTTGTATTTTACATATAGTCACTTCTTCGTAATCTTTGTTTTCAAGATAATTTTATGCATGGAATATCAAAATAAATTTCATTCCATATCTTTTTCCACGATAAAAGATAAAATGCAATACCGGTCTCGTGTGTTTTACGCCTCAGAACAAAAACAAAACACAGCGGTTGAATAAACGCAGTCTAACATGCAAATTAGGTGCATAACCTCAAAAAGGGAAACTTTGACCTAGGATAGTCTAGCCGTATCGACCCAGGAATTTATGTCTGATATAAAAGATATGATATAAATGAACAAATTTTTTTCTCTCTAGACTATATCAACTAAATAGTTTTTGGTTTTCATTTGACGTCAATTCTTAAAGGATGATTCACACTTTATCTTAACTCAACTCATAACGCGTAATTCAGCACGCACAATAACCGGAAATGTAGGAAATATACGTTAAGTGATGTAACGAAACAATTGATCGCTTATTTTTTACGGAAATCCTAATCGAGTTAACCTTGGGGCGACGACCGCTCGTCACTTTCACTGAAACGAGCATTTTGGCAAGCCGGCAATTGTTTTATAATATGGAGGTCGTAACCTAAGCGTAGACTAGGACATGGAGGTGTATTTATTTTCCTTCTCTTTCTCTCCGTTGCTGACCCAAATTCATTTCATTATGACGAAGTAGGATACGAAAAAAAATATCTTATATAATAAAACCTTTCGATATTATATTATCAAGTTTTTGTCGGATATATTTTGAGGGACGTATGTATATTTTTATATACATATATCTATATATATGTAGTTTCAGTAATAATTTAGCATAAGCAATATAATATAATCAAAATTTTTCTTTTATTTAAGAAAAAATTGAAAACTTTTTCCCCCAAATTCATTTCACTATATTCCATATATAATTGTCGCCCGGTAGACTCATAATCGGGAATAATGTTTAATTGGCAAAAGAGTAAAAAATTGCGTATATATAAAAAAATTAGCAAAAAATCGCCAAAACAATGAATCGGTAACTTGGTGGTAAATTTTTTACACACCGCCCATGTATTTCCATGTAAAGCTTGTTTGGGGTCCCAAAAATTTTTTCGCCAATGTTGTGAAAATTCTCGATTCGTCGCAAATTTACATATTTCTTCAATTTAGTATTCGATTTATAGGTGTAAAATTACCAATTTCAAAGTTTTCAGTATACATTTCTTCAGCTTTTTACATCTTAGACCTTCTTAAATCTTTATCAAAATATGACTTGACATTGACAATTTGCATCAATTGATCACCTACAACATGAATATCAAAATAAAAATGAGTTGTTTTACCAGAAAAAATATTTTTTTTTATTGTTACATTCCAAAAATATTCCAACCATCAATCGAATTATTCGTAGTTGTATTAAAATTGAAAAAATGGAACTAAAAATTTCACTCAAATTGTTTTATCCCGTTCCTACGTATATGAACCATTTCTAAGAATTCTATTTTCCTTGTATGTATTTGATTTCGTTTCAAATTTTTATAAGTGCATGTATGATTTTTAATGCAGTTTTATTTCTTTAACGTATTCTTGACCTTTTAATCTTTTTTCTAATGAATGAGATGTATGTCCTATGTTACAATCATCACAAGGTATAGTTTTACTTTTTTTGTTTTTGGGTGTTTTAGAGTTAAGTTTAGAAAAAAACTTGGATAATGTATTATGTCCTTTATGACTTAGACTAATATCTATTGAAACAAATCGATAGTTGTCGGGAAAGTCTTTGTACATATGGTAAGGAAAAAAGTTTTATATTTTGATCTTCAGTTTTTGTTTTGTTCCGTCATGGATTATATATTATTCTTTTCTTGAATATATTATCTATAATTCAGGATAATTATTTTCTTTTATTGCAGGTTTTGTCTTTTAAATAGCTAAGCATCTAAACTTAGCATCTAATAGTTGGATACATATATTAGTCTAATAAGGGCAAAATTTATATTTTTACCTGTTTTTTTTGAAACTAATTTTCTATTAATAGAGACCTATAATCAAGAGGATTTATAAAGAAAAAAAGTTTCCAATATATTTAGTATTTTTACTATATTAGCAATATCTTCTTCAGTATCGTTGTATTGCTGTTTCATTTGATGTCAAACTCCCCACAAAATATAAAATGACCTGAAAAACTGTTTCTTGAAAAGTTTTTGCCAATAGAGAAATTCAAAATTAACGCGCGGTTTCAAAATCAATTCACTGACTCATCCCGATTAAACTGAACGCGCTCGACGTGGATGGTGAACGATTCGAAAACGTAGCACGAGAACACCAAATACATGTGGCAACATAAAAATAAATTATTATTCGTAATGAATCAGATACCTGGCATAATACCCATAAATGCCACTAATATAAGTGGTGTGATTATTTTAATATTAACAGGTAAAAATAAAATTTCAATTTGGAATATTTATATGTCCCGACAATCATCCTAAAATGCCAAAATCTAGAAATTTTTATCCGATATTTGGATTTTTGGATCTGACGACCTAGTCTGACCGTTTCTATTTACTGTAATAGTTCAGATATCACGTGCTCCTGGTGTAATCAACCATTCAAACTGACTTTGGAACGAGTACGAATAAGATGGTTAGACAAAGGACAATTAGGCAATTCACAAAGAGAGGTCGATTAAGTTTTGTTGTGTGTCTGGTGGAATTATGAAAGTTGATTGTGTTTCGGAATTATTCCAGATAGTCGAGCTATCAATGGCAAGGTATACAGTGGACAGTTGATGAGAATCTATAAGGTTTCATGTGAGAAATATACAGGTTTAGTTAACCGAAAGGGGTTCACTTACAACAAGACAATGCTAAATCACATACTGCGAATAAGATCGAAGAGCTTGGTAGTTTTGAACTCCTACCACATCCAGCATTTAGTTCGGACATTGTACCGTAAAATTACTATTTATTCAGATCCACGACGAAATTTGAATAAAAAGATGTTGGAAATGCAGTGCGAGAATGTTATCTTAGCCTAAAGAATTTATGAGACACTTTTTATATTTTCGAATGATTCTGCTTCTTTTTTGATAATTTGAATGCAGCAAGGTTATATTTGTGAAGTATGAATATGATTATATTCGTTGTGAAAGGCAAAGGTATAATGTGGAAACGAACGACAGATCCCAAAACGTTGTAAACAAACAACGGACTGATTTGAATAAAGTATTTGCTTCACCGAGGCAAAAGACGTATACGAATTGCTTTTTTACTTTTTAGATTATACCAGGTATTAACCAAATACCCAATAACAATGTGTTTCAATATATTATGCTACAGTCGGAGTAAAAGAAAAATGGTGCCTAAGCGTCTGTACTAAAAAATTCCGTGTTTAGAACTAGAGAATTAAAAGACTCAATTGGTATTTGTGATTAATTTCAATTGAGATGCTGTACATTGGTAATGACCTAAGCACAATTATATCGTAAAATTTTATTTTCAATCTAAAACTAGACACTAAATGTCGTTGACCTTGCGTATAAAAAACCTAAAAGGTCAAGTATCAAAAGGGTTGTGTATATTTTATTTAAGTAAAATTCTTTGTTATTCACCCGGAAATGCTTATACAACTTCCCCTTTTGAATAATAGGATGTTGAACGATACAATCGAATCGTGTTGTTGCCAAGAATGAGAAGTGTGCAACCCACCATGTCGAAATCGTTTCCAAGATACAAACAGTAAGATTAGTTATACAGGATGTAAAAAAGTGAATCGATTATACACATTTCTTGGAATGTTGGTGATTTGGTGCCATTGCACAAACATTATACAGGATATACGAGAAACTACCGAAAGTTTGACATTGTCCTATTGTCAGATTTGTTTTGATCCCAAATTCAGGATATTGCAAAACTAAATATAGGAAAAACGTTTTTCGCTTTAAAAATCTGTAAACGCAACCTTAATTTAACCATTTATCTTTTTTTTAGTTGCTTCTAAAAGTATTTGATGTATCTAAGAAAATAATAATATTTTTTGCTCGATGAAATACTCGTCATGAGAATCACTGTGTTATAAAGACGTGTCTCGACTTTAAATAAAAATCTTTTTGTGCAATAAAATTGCAATCTGCTCAAATTGAGGTCAAACACATGACTTTTTTCTTACCAATTAGTATTTTTAAAACAATTTTTAGGCCAAACAAGATTCATTTTTTTTTATTTGGTTTGTGGGATAGGAATAGGTCTGTAATCAACTTTCTAACTTATTTTGGGAAAATAAATTAAAAGTTAATAGATACGATTAGATTCATATAATTTGTAGTAATTACATAAAATAGTTCTTGCCTAAATATAATACCGTTAGATCGGAAAAATATTTGTATCTCAACAAGTTACACCACCGCATTAGCTTCCTGGCAGATAGGTGATGCCTCAGGAAGCGAATAATGATAATAAGTATAGCAGGTTCGGATAACCTAGTTCTAAAATCCATCGCTATCCCCGCTATCCCTAAAATACTCAAGAGATAACATGAGAAATGACGATTTAATCTCCTCGATATCATCAAAGATGCTATAGCACATTAAAACTTTGGAAATTGAAGCGGTCACTATATAATAACTGTAAATAGCATAAATTAATCATGAATAGTTAGTTAAAGAATAGAAAAACTAAATGTGGAGGAGATAGTAGAGCAAATGTGAGCTCAAAAAATCAAATGGCTGCAAAAGGTCTGGAGGCAATGCCTAGAAGTACCAGCAAAGGCTACGTTACAATGGCAACTGGCATACCCAGATTTAATGGTTAGCAGAAGTAGAAGAGGACTTATGCAGGGCAGGAGTTATAAAATGTAAAATGAAGGCAATTTACCGGAAGAAATAGCAAACGAGTGAAATGACTATTAGCTATAAATACTGATTAAAAGATAATTTTTTTTTCCGAGACAAACTATATATTTTCGGAACAAAAACAATACGCAAAATGTGCCAAGTTCCAACAGCCGGAAGATTATTTTTGAATCTTTGGAAGCGAATACATTTGCAATTAAAAATACCAGTAACACGTGGCGATTTTTTTAAATAATATCCGTGTGGTATACAAAGTATGAATTTTGTTGCTATGTATTTTTGTTGCATAACAGTTATTTTTAATTGAACGCCGATATACCGACAAAAATTATAAAAAAAATGGCAATTTTTGTTTGTAAATAAAATTAATATTGATAACGATGAAACGTAACATTAATTTCATTAAGAGTAATATATTGAAATTAGGAGAAAAATAAGTTATTACTTAATGGTTCCGATTAATAGAAAGATAATTAATTTTTCAAATTATGGAGGATTCCACATTTATGGAGAGCGATTGACATCAGTCAGACCAACGCTGGGTAATTTTCGAACAGCAGGTAATGCTTACTGTTTTGTTGTAATACACGCGAATGAAAACTAGATACAATTTGAATCTAGTTCGCTTTTATTCTATTTCTTCCTTAATTAGATGTTTATTAATTATTCACAATTAGAAAATGTTGAACTATTTGGAAAGAAGTAAATTATCTGAACGATTATAAATTTTCGGTACGAACAATAAACTAATAGTTATATTCATGATAATGTTGTTGATAAATTATCTTAATTTTTAGGTCTCTTTCAATTGATATTGCGTTTAAAAACAGATAAAATCTTATGTTTCGACTTATTGTGCACTTTATCCAAATATAAATTTGGAATAATTTATCAATAAAACTATATAAAAAAAGAAATTTACTATAATCTATACTATTTTCAATATATGTTATTTTCGAAAGAATGTGTGATATTAGAAGTTATGCCCAGAAAGATATAAAAATATTGGTCTTTGAGAGTCAGGATAGGTGCTTCAGAAAATTAGTTCTGAGACCAAATGGCTGACCAATGGATAAAATGTGGACATGCGTACATTAGATCGCCACATTCAAACAATTTGTTTGTATACCACCGTCTATCATTGCTTCATTAACTGTAGATCACTATAGGCAAAGTTTGAACAGATGCAAAAACATGGAGATGGTCCTGATTTATCCATATCCTTGGCCATTTGACTGATGAATGAGTTAACTTACACACTGTTCAATATTCACATTAATTTCAGGTTTTTATCTTCTATTTTTTTGTCTATTTTTCTGTATTTGAAGTCTGTAGTTGAAGAGCACTTGGACGTAAAGGTTAAATCAAAACACAAGGTATTACTAAAAATCACTTTGCTGGGCTGAAGCACTCCAAAAGTACCTTGCAGAATTTTGATAATAGTAGGTCCATAAAACAATTGAAGCTATTTGTAACTAAAATTAGGGGTGAAATCCTCACAAACCAAAATTAGCACAAATAAATTGAAATCTATTTCAAAAGTCAGAGGTGGTTAGGTTAGGAATTGAACGTTCTGCCACTGACAGTAAATATTTTTAAGTCATTCAAATGTAGAAATTAATGGAATTGCGGTGAAAATTAAGTCAGACATATCCATATTGACTTCCTGGTTAGTAATAACAGATTCCAAACTTGTAATTCTACCATTATCCAGACCACTTATAAGTCTTCCCGGAAACATTAACAAAATTTCGATGTTATATACGATAATATTTTTTCCTTGAAGTGTTTATTGGTATTCGGACCGTGTTTCAACAACTCACGTCGGCACTGTCGATTTAAATTTTCGAATTACGTGTGGTATACAACAATGAACTAGTTTATCATTGAGAATATCATTTTGTTAATATAAATCGCAGATTTATTCTTTCACTGTCATCTTGTAAACTGATTTGTGATGTGATACTTACTAGTCAAGTTCATAATTAAAGAAAATGTCTAATGTGCCAATTTCACAAAAATTCGTTTTTTTTTCGTACAAGTTCAATCAAAACGATTCACTCCCGTTCAAAGATGGCGCTTGCTGTAAATGCCATTTATTTGTATTATTCGTGTTAGAAGTATTCATCTGCTCTAATATGCTCTTAATTTATTTTGAGACAAGTGAAAGAGAAATTCTAAAAGAAGTACAGGTTTGTTCGTCGTACAAACAAAAACAGGAGCTTTGTTCATCATAAAAATATTGAAACAAAATAAGAACGTTGTATCCAGGTATGTTTTTTTATGTATTGAATTAAGAAAAAACCTGATCAATTTTACTCAAGTGACAAACTAACTCAGGGATTTATTTCATGAATCTCATGCATATTGGTAGAGTTAAAAGATGAAGTCATGGTAACTATGAGGATCATAGTGACAGCTACAATTGACTATACTCAATGGTACTGGAGATGTTGTCCATGTGTGTAGATCTACATTTATGGCAACTTTAGATGTGACAGGAAGACATGTTGCCACCCTTGCGAAGACGTAGGAATTAGTACAAACTACTCTTATAGAGAAAAGATGACGCAGATTACATAAACAGTCCTCGTGACATGCCTAACTATTCCCAATAGAAAACTGGAAAAGAATAATAAAGTCCTAACTTAATTATCGGATGAATGCGTGAGCCATTTTTGAATAGATATCCAGAGAGTCGGGTTACATACAAATATCACACTATTTTTTTAATCTGTCATTTAGGCGATCGCGTGTAACTACATGTCGAGTGTGTGATGGACTACAATGTGAAATACAAGTTCCGAGAACAAAATAGAACTTTATATGTATAATTTGAAGCCTAAAAATACAAAAATTTTACTATATCTCAGCTGCGTGGATCTGATTGGATCTGGAACAAATACTACTTTTATCTTGTTTAACACAATCGGATTTGTAAGAGTCCACTCAGTTGTCTATGTGTAACTTTATAGCTTCTATGGGTGTTTCTTACATGTGCTTATGAAATGATAGTATAGCTGGAAGGGGCGGTAATGTTTACGTAATGTAAATCCAAGGAATAAGAAAAAATAACCATATGGAGTGATAACTGTGGCTAGCAAAATAAAAATAGTGAGATAGTTTTCGTTTACTTTTTTATATGGTAGTATCGACCACTAAAAGTTCTTGGTTATTAGTTAACTTATGCTTATTATATATTGGTTATCGATTGTTGAGAGTAGTACACATATTGGAAAATTTCAAGCAATAGGTATGTAAAGATTTTTCTGCATCCAATCAACTAGTGATTCTGTATTATACTCGTTAGCGGTCCAGATGAGCAAAACTACACATATTCGAACAGGTCCAAAAATGCTATTATTTCGACGGTTTTAAGATTTTCAAAAATAATTATTATAAAAAGTAAATCTATCCACGATGTACAAAATATTAAACTGGGTTAATTGCTCGTGAAAGTTAAATTAGTGTCAACAAAAAAACAATCGGAAACTATAAAGAATTCTTAGAGAAATCTATTAAATTTTACATGATAGGTACCTAATATTTTGGCTAAACTTAGGGCACGTTTTCTGTTCGTTTTTCGAATTACTAATTTTGTGTACTTTTGGCGCAAGTTATGTAATCAGAATACGTTGAAATATTCGTTTAATTTTTTGTAATGTAATCTGTTCATTGTAAATTTTTTATTTTCGACACTTAGCACATTTGATATTTCCAGTTTTTAATTTTATTCTGTAATTTTATAATCATATCACGGGAATGTTATTTTTCAGCTCTGCCGGAAGCGTTTACAGCCGTTACGTCAAAAATCAATATGTCTGCCGCGCTGTGACGTCCGCATATTCAACGCCAACTGAGAAAATGAGAGTTTTCCGATCTCTTTCTTTTAGGCGATTCCATGTCTGTCGAATCTTAAGACTATTCAAATTTAAAAATATTACTGTGTGTAGACCATTATATTAGGATTTTAAAAATAAACGGGTATTATTTATGTCTGGATAACAGTTTTATGGTTGAATGGTTCTATTTTTTAGGAAATAAATTTGGATTTTCATTTAGAGTTAAAATGAATTGTGCATATGTATATCATTTATAAGTTAAGGTATAAAATTAAAGGATTCACCCGCTAAAATATACACCAGGTGATACGATTTTCAAGCCTCTTTTTATTTTTTTTTAATAGATATGTTACATTTGACCCATTTTCTGAGCTAAATACCGTTATATAAATCTCCCTCAACCATACTACACCTTTCTTTTTGTGATCCACAGGTAGTCTGTCGATCGAATATTTCTATACCTGCCCTATAGTTATTTTAATTTTTTTCAGAGGGTGGTATCAAGATTTTTATTGGGTGCAGGTTCACCAGCATTTTTTGCACATCAGATATATAAAAAAGGTTTATTACAAAACGGTACATTCGCTAAAATTTTATAAGAAATCGGAGATTCTTACCTAGAATATCTCAAAAGGTTCCGTTGGGTGTAAAAAAGGGATATAAAAGGTTGACCATATGGGTTATTCGATGCCTTTCAGACCTGTTATTAACGCTTCTTTATATTGCCATTTTTTAGAAATCAGGAAAGGGGGTTGTTGAACAAGCTCTTTGTAATACCGCTGGATTTCTAGAACCTTTCAAAATAAAAATAAAAATTGGCAAATTTCAAAAATCAATTATATTGATTGAGATAAAGAAATTTTTAATTTTGAGTAAACAATTGTGGAATTACTGCTTAGATCATACGGTTACATTAACTGCTACTCCTAATATTTCCAGTAAGTGGCAAAACATCAAATAGAACTAACGATAACTAGTGAGGATTTTCGTTTCGCTTCCTTATAATTTTTTAAATTCGATTTCAATTTATGCAATCCTATTCTTTTTGCATTTCAATTATCGGAAGAAAACAGTAACACTACTCTCTGATTCCTTTTTGTAGAAAAAGAAATTGAAAAATTGTTTCCGATTCTTGTAAAAGATTTTCAAACCATAAACCTATAGAAAATGCTTTGCGATTCTTTTGAAATCGTTGAAAGCAACCAAGGAAATGTGGTTTGCAAAACTTTATTCTAATGCAGCGGCAGGTATTTCCCACACGGCGGCACGTGAAAAAACAGTTATTATTTTATTATTTCAATGCTAAGACACTATAGGTAAGTACCTGCACTTCGAATAAGTAAAATACATTTTTTAAGTTCTGATGACGTAAGAAACAATCATGAAGGAAATTATTACGTACAACATCTCATTATCCAAGGATCAGGATTCTTCGAAAGACGTAAACTGGTTAACTTGATGCAATATATACGGTACTTTAAGAGGAAGAATAAATATGGAAACAAAGGTTAACAATGGAACATACAGTTCGTTTTCCACTAGTAAATCATGTTCAACGTTAAAACTTCCATTTATCTTTATGTATATATGCATCTTATTCTTATATGTTAGAGAACATCTGTTTATCTTTCACCGTCTAAATCAAAGCCACATAAACTTTACAATGTCTTCAACTTTACAGTAATTCTAACTTTTTATAATAAACCCTTATGAAATAACGGGATTGTCGAGAGAAGAGACTACCACCTTCTTTTTCAATACAAGGGCAGGGTTATGAGTTGTAACATTTTAATGGGTACTAAAATGCGAATTATTTCTTAGAAGGGACTGTTATATTAAGCTAAGGGTTGAATGTTTATAGAAGTTGTTTTTAAAGATTTTTTATGGGTCGAAATATTTACAAGGCAACATTTGTAGTTAATTTTCGCCTGCAAATTCTCAAACTTGTTTTGTCACTACATTTTAGTTATGTTTAAAGTAATACACGGCGACATGAATGGAATAAAATATTTATTTATAGATATCACTAAGAATTATCTATGTACATAATAATAATAAGTAGTAATTAATCAACGTAAAAATGTTTAGCATTTCTAGGTTATGTTCTATTAGAGTCTAGTTAGCTTGTTTAAATTCCGCTTTTAAAAAAGTTTTCGATTCGAATATATGGAAAAGCTTTTGAGATTATAATTTTTTCCTTATTGCCTTTAATTTGGAGTATCGAATTGTTATTATTATTATTATTATTATTATTATTATTATTATTTACTATTGACAGATATTTTTATTCGTTCATAAGTGCACAAAATGACACTAAAAAATAAGGAAAATACATTAGTTCAATGGAAAATACACTTGGTACATCTGCTACCTGCAGGACTAGAAAATTCACTTGGCCTTTCTTCAATATGAAACGTACCTCCGTACTTCAATAGGTAAAAAATATATATCTAAACACAGGTCACTGTCCATTGATAGCACACGCTTCCCGTTTAGGCTATCATTCAAACGACTTTTGAAGTAAAAACATAGAAGACATTGAATCAGTAATTCATCGAATGTTCTGGTTGGTTTACGAAAGAAGTCACACCAGTTCAATAGAGAATGGTACTACTATGGGTCTATACTGGCCTAAGTTGAAGACGACACACTAGATCATTAGAGAACTACTTGAGGTACCACAATGGGTTTATATTGGCTTAAATGTAGGGATTGTTTGCGAGCTCGCTACTTTCAGATAACCCATATCAGTTGACTATTTTATTTTGAACTATACGAGATATATAACTTCTTTTTAGATTGATATCACTGCTTTTCAATATTTTTTTTTCATATTTATCAACTTCTCTTTATAAATTTCTATAAATTATTCCCAATTTAGCTAACATATTTTCTTCCAATACATATGACGAATTAGAAGATATAAACTTACCGTCACTTAATCATTAAATAAACAAGAAAATTTTGAAAAAATTATTAAGTTCCAACCCAGGTCCAAATAGAAAAAACAAGTAAGAAGTACATCAAAGTAAATAACAATCTGAAACTATAAAGTTAAACAAAATACAATTACATATTAAATGACGCCAAAAACAAAACCTCGAAATGCGAAACTTCTTCCTATGTACTGAGCAGTCATAATTAGTTACAGGTATTGATCTTCTAAGTTATTTCCGTGATGTCTCCCGATCTTCGGAAATCCAAATTGGTTAATATCTGTGTATCTTGAAGGTAATATTCCTTCCATTCTATTTCCAGTTCTTTTCCTCTACTATTTGTTTGACAGCCATCAATAGTGAACGTTTTCAGTGAATTTGTAAACATGGAAAATATTGGTCATTGTTATGTGATACAATACTTTTGTTTGAAAGGCGTTAGCGCAAACAATTAAAAGTAGAACCAGATTCTACACTGGGTGAGACTACTCCTTCGTTATCAACAGTAATCGATTATCGTCGATTGAAGATGTGGGAGCTAGGCCTTGTAAAAAGTGCAGTACATCGCATATTAACTCAAAATTTAGACTAAAGAAAGCTGTGCGCAAGATGGGTGCCGAGTTTGCTTATGATGGAACAAAAACAGCGCCATGAAGATATTTCCATCGAGTGTTTGTTACTGTTTTACAGAAATTAAGCCGAATTTTCACGACGTTTCATAACCATGGATGAAACGTGGGCCCATCACTTCACACCCTAAATAAAATAACGATCAAAACAATGGACAGGAAAGGAACAACTGGCTGCAAAGAAGGCAAAGACCGTTCCTTCTGCAGGCAAGGTAATTTCGGTAATCGGTTTTTTGGGATGCACGTGGGATATTTTTCATTTTCATTTTTCATCTTGAAAAAGACCTACCTCATGCACCATATTCTCTAGATTTGGTCACTCGGATTATTTTCTGAAAAAATGGTTGGTGGTCACAGATTTTCCAACAATGAGGAGGTGATGTCGGCAGTTAATGGCTAGTTTAAGGAACTTATCGAACTTCGCTGGGAAAAGTGTATGGATTACGTTGAAAAATAAGTACATTTTTTTCAAAAATTTTTTCTTGTTTTTGTTTTCTTGTTGGGTCAGGGACTTATGGAACGATCCTAGTAAAATAAATTAATTTGTTCATTGTTTAATATAGTCTCAACGTTTTTTACTAGGAGAAAATTTATTTTAATTTTTAATTTTAACTTCTCCCTTTAGGCTATACAATTTTTTATTTTAATTTTTAATTTTAACTTCTCCCTTTAGGCTATACAATTCTGATCTACATTGAAAACATCAACCTTCTTAATAATCTCTTTATAGTGCTAAGGTATATGTTGTACCTTCTTCAGTGGATATATGAAAAAATACGCTGTAATAATGTTATAAATCTTCTTTAGGTCATATCTGTTATAATTTTGGAAATCAGTTATCATTATTTCAGACTTCTTTTGATAATTTAATTCATTAATCTTCCAATTTGATAGCAACAATTCTAAACTTTACGAGTATATTATATTAAAAAATCTTGTGCTTACTTGTAGTAAGGCATTTTGTGGTTTTATACACCAACTATGGTTGGAATATTTTAATGATTCAATTCGAGGAAGTATTTGGTCGTAAAGTAAGTATATATATATTTTTTATAGCGGATATGACTGTGATAGAACATGGATGAGGTCAGGCACCCACTATTGCTAACGAAATTTATAAAAAAAAAATTGGAAAAAAATTAAACAAAAACAAATGAGGAAGTATGTCGAAATGTCAGTAATTTCCTTTCTATGGCATAATTACTACAAAAAAGTTTCTATATTGTGTATATTTTAATGGAATAATAGTTGATTGTTGAATTTATTCATACAGCGAGTATCAGAATTATGTCTCTAAGTGATTATGCGGCAGTCAATTTTTATAATTAAAGTCTACACTTTCTTAAGAAAATTCTTCACTTGTTTCGACAATAAGAATAATACCTACCTCTACTCGCCATTAAAATAAAAACTTATTAGTAATAATATTGTGTTTTTGCCTGACAGTTGTAGAAAAAATATAGGATCTACTTCGTAAGTAATGCCAATTTTCATTTTATAATGTGCTGTTAGCACCGGTAATTATGAAAGGATAAGTTAGAATAATACGACTTGAGGAATAATTAAAAGCTTTTGTCGTTTAAAAAACCTTGTAACATAGAAAAGAATAATTTAGGGGAAATGTGGACGCAAACGTCAATGGACTACATAAGTTGTTAGTTTTGCTTCGTTGTAGAAAGGGAGAATGTATTTATCACTGTGTACCCTTGTTTTGTAAGAATAAGAAACGAAGTAATAGGTGAAGAACTGATAATGATAACAATTACAGGGTATGGCAGGATAGGCAAAAGAGATATAGCAAGCGAGCTCATTCCAAAAAAGCGAGACCAAACAAAAAATGAGGTAATACAGTATCCGAAAATTTGAAGAGAAGAATAAAACGTGGAAGTAAAAAGTATAGAACAAAACAAGAAAGAGTAAAAATAGTCATGAAGATAGTTAGACAGAGTATAAAATATGATAATAATAGAGAGTTCTTCCTTTTTGTTTATCCCCATGGCCATTCAGATGACTTGGATTCACTGCTTACCTTAACAGACAAAACACAATATGACTTGAACATGTCAGCCGTGGAGGCAACATGGTCGAAATCATATTTAAACGCAATATAAAATGTTTAATCTGATAAAATCCGTTTTATTAATATTGAAATCTGTTCCTTTTGTTTTCATTATAATATAAGCTTCTCTACTTGTAAACGAAAACCCCTATATATTATAAAAGTATCTAGTAATGCTCAGAACAAGAAATCGATATGTATAATATTTTTATTGAACATTCGATGTTGATAAACCACTTTCCTGGTAATTTAAATAAATATGAATTTTTTCCCTTGTTCAGGTTAATAGTAAGGTTAGACGCTTTAAGCACATTGTCCCTCGTGTTATTGACTTCAATTCTCATTATAATATAATGGATTATCATTTTATTCACCTATTAAAAAAAGGGAATATACCCTTTCAGTAAACAAGTTTTCTTCGGACACTGCCTTATAGTTTTTAATTTATTACGAAAATATTTAAATGTTTCAAAAAGGATATTGGTAAAAACGCTATCCTAATAGTGTACTCAACCGCATTAAAGGCTTGAAAGACATTTTGTAGGTCAAATTTCTCGAAAGGGTTATTGTGGGTTCCTACCTGTTATAATCTACGATCTTACGGTACTACTTTTATAAAAAAATGTCTGGTACCCTGTCTGAATCTTTTTAGTAGATACTTCCTAAGATCCCCGAAAAATAATTTACATAATGACGGAAAAAATTCAGATGGATACAATATCCACTGACGCAGATAGTTGACGTACAAGTTACGCCTCGTTGCCAGATTATATATAATTTATTAATATACACAATAAATTCATATGAGAATTTGTGACAGTAACGTAATTTGATGATATATCGATTACAGATAGATTCCCATGAAACATGTCTATTTATGTCATTTGTATAGATACACTAGAAGTATACAGACCGCAGTGTTCCTCCAAAATAGCTCATTTAGGATTAATATCACTATTATCTTTTGTATTATTATTTCACCATTCTGCGGTCATTATCATCTGCAGAAAATTGTTGTACTCAGTGTACCTTTATAGATATAAACTTATTCTTCTCAATAATATTACAGCCGGATCCCACACTAACATTATGTTGTAATGTGTATACCAGGATTTTTTACAACCGTAACATAGGATTTCATCTTTAATTACGGTTTTTGATCGATCAGTTTTATCGTGATTTTAAGTTGAACTTACTTTTTCAAAAAATTTCATTATCCTGCAAACTGTGCCAGTTGAAGCAATATTGAAATGATTCAGAGATTCCAAAATAAGGCTTAGGGGAGTATTGTTAAGGCTCCTTGGTATAGAAGTGTACATACATGTTGTACAACACTAAGTAAACCACAATTATTCAATTTAGGTAAAACTCTTTAGTTTTTAGAATTCTAATAACAATATTGGTTGTTAATCTTATCTCTGGATTAGTTATAATCAAATTTTATAAACCAATTATCCTCAAAATTGTAATTTTGATATTTACGTATTATCAAAAAGTGAACTTATAGTAAATAGAGTGATAGAAAATCCTATAAAATTTTTTTTAATTTGAAACAACTGTAATTTTGCAACTATAAAATGTTAATTTATACAATCAGTTTTATTAGTAATAGAATAGATTATGGAAATCTAGTAATTTTTACAGGGTGTTCTAATCCATTGAAGATTGCCTGAATTAAATCAGAAATCCTTTATTACCTTTTATTAACATACAAGTATTAGTACATATATCGAAAAGGATTATGTAAATTAATTTGAATGTCCAACATTGTCAATGATAAATTAATCCGATGATATTCTTTCGGCAATTAGAAATAATTTACTATATCATCTCCAATAGTTGACCATCATGTTTCCTCTTATATTTAAATCAGATATGGCAACAACGCTTAGATGCTTCGATTTTTGAAGCTCAGGGAAAAAATTCCATCGGATTTAATCTGATTGATTTATAGTTATATATACTGTATATTGATGTCCAAATTTAAAGCGACTAGAAAGATTTCTATGAATACCTACTATAATTTATTTAATAATAACTAAAAACAGTTATATGTGAAGAAATTTATGTAACTCGTATTCATTGATGGTGATAGTACGCACAGAACTGTATGCCTACATTTTTTTGAAATACAACTGTAATGGTTTCATTTATATTCAACTTTCAATAAATTAACACAATTATAAACGATTTATTAATAAGATAAATAATATTTTTCCACTACAACTGTAGCCTTAACCTAAATAGTGAAGCATGATTTAATAAATATCGTCGTGCTATAATATATTGTCAGGTGGTTTTTTAATTCAACAATAGTAATTATTATTTATTGTTTGGTAACGTTCAATGAAAATAATTATGTTGTTTTACATATGATTTCATAAAATATCATCTTTACATGAAATACAAAAAAAATAGTCAAAATACCAAGAAAATACTAATGAAATATGGATATATAAACTGGAAAATAAATTTTCTTTTTTATTTTAATCAATTTTTTCAATAGGACTTTTGTGCTTGGCTGAGATTTATTATTTTAAGGTTTTGTAACTTGAATAAAAAGTCTCCAGAAAAGATCTACGGTGATATATTTGAAAACATTAGAGGACATGTAGGTCTCAATTACTATATAATGTATGGAAGTGAATATATACCTCGAAAGATAAAAAAAAACGCAGTTATTTATTTTGTTGTTTTTTATTCTCAAACGGTAGAATCCATAGAAGTGATATAAATGTCAATGGAATGGACAAAACTAAAAGATAATTGTACGTAGATATAAATAAACATTAAAGCGAACCATTGATACAATGTTTTATTAAAATTTTTTTAATATTACGTAACTCTTTATAACCATTAATGTAATGCTGTCGCCTATTGGCAGTTAGTTGTTTGTTTTTGTACTTTTTTTTCTAATAATTGTCCCTTTTCTCCCAGCTGGAATTCTGCTGCTATAATGTTCGTCAAGAAATTCGACTACAGCTCTTTCTGCTGCAATAATTTTTCCGTTGGCCAATTTTTTGTCTTCTATGACTTAAAATTCCACAGGATACTAATTTTGCAATATTTTATTCAATTGAAACATTTTAATCAAAGCATCTTGCAAAACTTTCTGAAATATAGTTTCTAAAGATTCACTCATTGAAATTTTCTTTAATTTGTTTATTGATAACCTAATATAAGGTTTTTCCTCACAATTAAAGTGACACTTTGTCCAGATAACATTTTTTTTTAAAGTTACAATATATTCCCTATTATTTTTTTAATCGGTAATTAAATCACTCGTTTTAGAGTCGAAGGTGGAAATGTATTTGTAGCACATAGTAAAGATTCTGATTATTTTCATTTTTCTGTCTATAACTCTTCGCTGTTTTGCTTAATTCTTTTCTTTTCGCTTTTGCACCCATCAACAATCCTTTTTTTGCTCTTGCCTTTATCTAGATTTTCTTTGTCACTTTATCAGCAATTTAAATTAACATAATAATTCAGAGATTTTAATAATTTTAAACCATTCCTGTATTACTTTTTGTGTCCACGAAATTATGCCAACAGAAGTGAATATTTTACCACCAATATTTATTTATCCGTTAGAAAATGTTAGGTTATGTTGTCCGGTTTCAAGAAAATCAAGTTTTTTTGGACTTTATGGAAGTGACCACTCCAGCTTTATATAATTAATATTTTGGTAAGAAACTAGGCAAAAACATAAAACATAACGCTGATAGTAGAAGAATGAGATTTTTTAGACAAATAAACATTCAATCATTGTGTGACTGAACAAACACAGTTGCTAGTATTCACGAAATTCCCTGGGTTATTTTATTGTAATCGGAAAGAAATATTATAAAGCTTTAAAAATGGTAAGTTTTGAAATAAATGATTGGAAATATTAAAAATAATGTGGTGACTCACGAATATTAATAATTTAGTCTGTAAAAAAGTGGAAGATATAATTAATTATTGTTGTAAGTGGTTAAATCCACGGAAGGGGATCAATTTTTCAATTATTACTTCATTTGATGTCAAAAGGTCACACAATTTTAGGAATAACCCTTATACAAGATTGCTTTTGAATGGGGGGGGGCACAAAGATTTTTTTACAAATAAGGATTTTTGTTATGTTTGTTTTAAGATTTTTCGGGTAATGAATACTGTATAGTAACATCAGTTACTTGTCTTATGTATGGGGATGTACATATTAAAATCATCTTTACTAATAATAAAAATTATAATCTTTAGATATGAAATTAACTTGAAAACAAAAATTCCAAGATTTATTATATTAAGTTAAGTTATATTAATTGCTAAAAAGCAGTTGATTAATTAATATATAAATTAAAAGGAGTGTTTAACATTATTTGTTGTTTCATTTCATACCTATTCTAGAATACTGTCCCTTTGTTCTTGCTTAACATTATATCTGCATCTACATCCACGAAATGATATTGCACTTAATTCTTATTATCTCCCACTGGAAGGTACACAAAAGCGATTTTCAATTCAATCTACTATAATGTATCTTCATCAGCGTATATCAATCCGATACAGAATGGGCCGTATCGTATCCATTTTGCTCTTATAATCCTAATAATTTTATACCTCAATTGAAAGTGATTCCCAAAGTGGTCCAAGTGAACCTTCCGGTAATGAAGGAAGACTCGATGAGGATCTACGCAAATGTCCACCGTTGGATTTTTTAATGAGTTTTAGGGAGAAAACCAGCAATATTTAGAAAATGGTTTACGAGAAAAATAAGTTTGAGCAACTCTAATATAAAACATATAATATATATTGGGTAGTTAATGATATAATTAGCTTTACTTAGCTCTCTAATTCGTATTTCTATTTTCTATATTTTCTACTTGAATGAATTCTCACATTTATACGAAATACAAATCTTTTCAATGAGTTGTTTCCAATATAAAAATAATAATTTCTATAATTCTCTTGAAGTAAGAAAGTTTTTCTTGTTGGCTATCATTATTTACAGCTAATCTGTGAAGGTGACTGTCCGAATATCTCATGTTCTTTTCTATAAGTCTTGAGACAATATTCCATTAGTGAATTTTCTAGCTTGTTATACAAAAGAAATATAATTTTTAAAGACTCTACGATTTTAGAAATGTAATAGCCATGGTTTAAAATACTTGGCCAGTTTTCAATCGTAAAAATATATAGAAAATACACGTGTAATTGATAATGCAAAACGCGTTGGTTGTAAAAAAGATTATTTTGGTGAAATGATATTAAAACCGAACACCAAATCTTGAATGTTACGTTCGTGTCAAACAATATTAATATTTCATTCCATTTTGACCCAAACATCAATAGAATATCTTAATTTATATCAACATACTTTAATGATAGACTGAATTAGAATTTCAGGGAATTTATCGAGAATTTCGCCATACATTCATCAAATTTCGGGGAATACAGAGCAAGAAGTTGGCTGGAACTCAGGAAACGCTTCGTTTCCCTTTCGTATCGATTCAGGTTTGACCGTGACCTAGAACGAGGGTTTCCGAAGGACTGGAAACAGCGCTTTTCAAGTTCCTGCCCTCTTTCGTCCTTTCAAGGAGCTTCGCAATTCTAAAGGTTATGTAAAGAAAAGCCGGTTAATCGAAAATGCCGGTATAGGGATATGGAATATAGTAAATTTGGTAAATAGTAGTAGCATATTGATATTATTAAGTGTATTTTTGCATGTTCCTTCAAACAAGTAATAACATTATAGTCCTTTTAGCTTGCGAAGCAGGGGTGGCTCGTGATAATGCGACCAAAAAATTACTAAGTACGTGAAATATGTTACTATTATTGGAAGCATTGTTTTCATCTTATCCGCGGAGAGCCAACTCAAATACCCCAAATGGTCTACTTTTCGTTTTTTCCTCCATCCATTCTTTGTATGAATGTTTACAAAATCTTTCGTTATTTATTATGTTAAAAACAACTTTCACACTGTACAAAATCTCTCTATTATAGTACATTGTTATCCAATTCAAATCATCCTAAAGAGGTAGACAGTTCTGAATTTCGCGACAAAAGCTGTTTACTCGGCATCTAGCCACCGTATTGCGTCTTGCGCTGGACTGAATGCAGCAAAACTTTCCAATTAAACACGCCGGGATTATAATGTAGGTAAGCAAAGGGTGCGCGGAGCACATTGATGTTTCGGAATAATAAGTTTACAATAGCGGAGATAGGTGGATCATTCAATTGGATGGCTTTACTGAGGTATTATCCAAGCGACTGTGAAGTATTAAAATTCTTCTTTTGGTTAAATAGATAATAGAAAATGGATTAGTCTATATCATTATTATTATTATTATTTAACTAACGACATTATATATTTTTTATTTCTTAATTTGTTGTGAGCTGTGCAGGATTGCTGGGTTTATGCACTAGCTGCGAACTAATTTTACTTGACTGAAATCAATCAGATTAATCTTCATAAACCATAACCATTGCTTTTAATAACACAGAATAATTCTCATTATTATATATTGAGTATTATTATTATTTAACTAACGACATTATATATTTTTTATTTCTTAATTTGTTGTGAGCTGTGCAGGATTGCTGGGTTTATGCACTAGCTGCGAACTAATTTTACTTGACTGAAATCAATCAGATTAATCTTCATAAACCATAACCATTGCTTTTAATAACACAGAATAATTCTCATTATTATATATTGAGTGTCTTAACTATATTTAATTCTTATGAATTCTGTCAGAGTTCTGGATAAATGCATTTAATGTTAAAATAAACGGTAGTAGACTGGTTAATTAGAAAAAATAAATAAATAAAAAACTTTTTTGGGCACAATTATTACATGTGTTTTAGAGGGAGCTAACTTGTAGCGCGTTGTTAATTATTCCAATTAGGTAATTTGCTTCGCTCGCTAAACGAATGGACTATAACAGTAGTTCTTCATTAAATTACTCAAGATCGTGATGACATTGAAGTTGTTATAAATTTCTGTTAAGGACGGCAGTTTTTATTTTGTTTTTATACAAAATCAATCAAGCGTGCTTCCTTTGGATTAAAAATCGTTTTTGTATAACGTAACCTAATAATAAACAATATTATTCAATGTTATAATATAGTCAGTAAATAAAAACAAATATTTATATGTCCTACAAATAACGAGTAACTTTTTTTTTTATAAAATATTGAGTGTGATAAAATTATATATATTATATATACATACATATATATATATATATATATATATATATATATAAAAATGAAATAATGAAATAAAATATTTTTCATAGTGTAGAGGGGTATAAAACATGAATGTGCGACCCTATGTTCCGTCCTACATTTTTAAATTAATGACTAGTAAAATGAAATTACATTTTCGTTTCCAAACTATTTTTACTTATTCTATATTTTCTTGCAAAACCAATTTGAATTTTTTCTATTTATTTTCTATACAAAGTGGGCTTGTGCTTTCTTTCTAACAAAATTTATAAGTATAAATATAGAGGGCGTGGTCAGATAAATAGTAATAAAATAAATTTATTATGCTTCAGATTAAATATGTCTGCAACTTGCTGCCAAAAATTTTTCGCATATGTTGAAAATATTTGCTACACTGTATTAATAATAGCAGCCTCTAGCACTGGCTCAAAATTAAGTAAACATTTATAAATTACTTTGTGATAAAAAAAAATAAAACTTAATCTTCGTATATTTATATTAGATAATTTTGCAATATCCTTTTTATCATATTTATGACCTTACACAACACATTAAAGGTCATGGCATATCAAAATATTAAAATTTTATCTCATGATGAGAAGAGGGGCCTGTGAATATAGTAGTTACATGTATTTTTTAGGCATTGTTTATCGATAAAAAAAAGGTTATTAAAAATAAAATATTTTAAATAGACTTTACTTGAGCAATAAGTAGAATATTATTTTCATTTTTCTATTTTTTTGTTTTATTATTTCGTTTCGTCTAAAGATATAAAATATTTTTATATAATCTCAATGAATAAATTGTCTTTTTTTTATTTCGACGTATTTTTTATGTACGCCTAAAATAATTAACTAACAATTACATGGTTTATTTGAATACAAACTTTATATATTATATAAAAATTAATTCATTTAAAATCCTGTATTTAAATATTAAAAATAATTATTCTATAAATTAATTATTATTTTAAATTTTTAAAAAAATTTTTGTAGATTTTTTTTTCTATTTAATATACAGATATAATTCTTAACTTACATCTTTTAATTAAATTCTTTTTGAATGGTTTATAATCACCACCTTCCTCGACCATCATCTTATCCTCGGTATCGTCACTTTCAGTTCCTGAATCTCTCGCAGGACTGACCCTGCCACAATGTACCCTCAAGTCCAGCGGACCTTCATCCTCAACACTTGAACTACTGCTACATACATAGTCCTCGCACTCTTCCTTAATATTTTCTTCTTTAACTTGCACCAAAGAATTTAATAAAGATAAATCACCGACCAACGGCATTTTTGGTTGTTTAACAAGAATCATTGTCATTATAAGAACATTTGACACAAAGTTTTTTTCATTAAACCACTCCGCGCGTATTTTTGAAAGTGACTGATATGCCGCACTGTTATGGACTTTACCATACGAACGAAGTGTAGTGAATACTGGCCCACTGACTCATATAACAAGGCAAGTCCGACGAGACTCACGAATATACGAAGTCAGTATCTCGGTTAGACTCGCGTTTGCTACGGGTTGAAAGTGAAATGATATTCCGTGTATGATGCGCAGAGTTAGAAAAGTTGGGTTAGGTTATGAATTTCAGCTAGAGCATAGGCGGTAGCTAGATTAAATAGAAAATTGTAATCGTTGCGGTGTCGTTTATAATGTTGGAAAATTGTATAAACAAAACTTGACGCGACTGGAGATGTTAGACTCAGGTTTCCGGGTGGGTGGTATTACATCTAATTTAAATTATCTCTTCTCGATTGCTGAAACAGTTGATTTTTACTTATGTATGAGTTTATATTTAAATATAAAAAATATGGTGGGCGTCAGAATTTTTTTTAAATACAAGGGCATGTAAATAAATTGTATAATAGTTTGTATTCTTCAATGGAATTTCATTCCAAGTCAGTATCAGTAGATACACATCGTCATTTAAACGTATAAAATTAGTAAGTGGATGTTTAAATGTTTAAATTATAAACTGCAAACTGCAAAAGAAATATAAATATGCAGTCATATAATGATTCCTAAATCGCCTGTCAACTACAAAGCGAAAAACAGAGGGTTGATATCGACGATATTGACTTTTTAAATTGTTCTTAAATTTTGTACTTAAATTTTCTTCTAACTTAAATACTACTTTCTTAAGTGGTAACAAAGAAAAAATATCATATGAGAATAAATTTTTAAGCATTTTGTTCAATACGTCTCGGTGCTTTCAGAAATTATATGCTACTGTATTTCACTCAACTCCACAAAATCTGCATTCACCGATGTTTTTTATTCTTTTAAGGTATTTACTGTGGACCGTCAGCAGACTTGTGGTAATGCTTAGGTTATTCCTGCGCTGTAGCTTTCGTGGAACAGTTTCAAACCGGATATAGACTCGCATTCGAGTGCTCGGCTGCGGTTTCCTATTTTCTTCAGTTTAACAAGAAACAAATCAGCTCTGGTTTGCTGGTCTGCACCTTTTTTTGTCAGATTATTTGCTTTTTGTTTCCTATGTTTATTTA
Source organism: Diorhabda sublineata (assembly GCF_026230105.1). Classification (NCBI taxonomy): domain Eukaryota; kingdom Metazoa; phylum Arthropoda; class Insecta; order Coleoptera; family Chrysomelidae; genus Diorhabda; species Diorhabda sublineata. The sequence goes on along the minus strand of NC_079477.1, from coordinate 8,081,416 downwards.
TGCGTGCCGGCACGCAGATACAACAGCATTGTTTTCTTAGCTCACTTACTTTAGTGCTTTTAGATATTCCATGACCAACTTTGACTTGATTATTTATGAGTATCGCTTTTATAGCGGTTTTACTACCAAAGGATTGCTATATCTCTTTTTCAGTAGTTGCATATCTTCCAATGTATACAAATACCGTTAGGAAGGTGCTGGGATTATTGTAATCCGAAGTAAAGGTACATGCCCACCTGAGACTAAGTCTTGAGACTAGTCACAGGCTATTGTCCATCTGCGATCACTTTCGGTCTCGAAACCGATTCCGGAGACTCAACATTCATTGCAGCCTAGAAACCTCGATTATTTCATGTCCACCTGAGACTAAGTCTCACGTCAGGCGTTTGCTTTTTTTGTGGCACACAAAATTGCCCAAAAACGGAGATTAAAAAAAGGATTGTTGGGTGATGTGTAGATAGAAGAAATGAATTAGGAGCGTGTTCCACACTCGTAAATGAGCTGAGGGTAGAAGATCCACAACAATTTAGAAATTTTATCCGGATGTCTGCAGTGCAATTTGAACTCCTGGATTTAATAAACACACGAAATTTCTAAAAGCGATTCCTCCTCAACACAGATTAATGTTCACACTTCGATTTCTTCATTCCCTGACAATTTTGGAATTTTTTTGCGATTTCGTCAATATTTTGCATTTTTTAACGTGATTTTTATACATTATATGCTGGACAATCCATTAAAACTCATGCTCCTCATGAAGATGAATCAACTCAATGACTTCATCGTCCATCCACTATCACTAACTTTTAAGAACAAATTTGTTTAAATTTTAAAATTACAACACTCAAGTCGCCGAGATTTCTGAAACTTTTCCAACAGGAACGGAAGACTGGATACTTAAGCCTCGAGAGTGGGGATATGCGTGTCCATCTGTGATAGGTGCGCTCTAGCAGACTTATCTCCGATACTTTTCTTCCTCGCATATACATCTGTGACCCCAGTCTCGAAACTACTCTCGAGACTGTTTTGTCTCAGATAAAGACGTACCTTTAAGTGGATTTTAGCCCAAATACACCAAAAGTTTCTCTCAATGTGTTTGTAACGACACTGAGGCTATAAGGCATATTTTTTTACAATGTTCTACAATGCAGGATACTGTTTTTAAATGTTGCTTCCTGGTCTACACTTGCCATCAAAAGTAGCCTACAGAATCGAAAAGCTTACTCTGTGTTGCTTTGTTAGTTGGAATTTCTGGAACCGTTGGTGATATTCATACTAAACACAGTATTTACACCACCACTAGACCAAGACTCACAATTTAACCTCACACACTGAAGGTAGACTCCTGACGACGATAACTTAGTTATCGAACACGCGTCAGTCAGTTAGTCAATCAGCGTTGGTGTAATGGTGGTGTGAATAGTGTGTTCAGTATGTTGCTTTGTAGCTGGTGGCCTGCTCAATACTACTTTTAATAAGTTGACGACAGCCTGTGTGAGAAGATAAACAACAAAATAATGAAGATATCAAAAGTGCAGTTTGCTTCTGGGTATTGTTCATTTTGATATTGAATTGATAATGATTCTCTAAAAAAGAAGTAACAATATATTCTTCCAATAGAAAGCAGTTACGATCTCAACTCACTTCCTTCTATTTGTAAAATATGAATGATTAAATTGATATGTATTCTAAAACGTGTACGTGACATAACGTTGTTCATTCGCTTATCTGTGGTATACGATTATAGAGATATATAACGATATAATAATTATTTACCTATAAATTCTAGTCATTTATGTTTTAATTAGGTAGGTTTTGGTCAAAATTTGGCTTTAATAGGAGGTTTCATTCAAATGAATGGTTCCAATATCAGTTGCGAAAGTTTGTTTATGATGATTTGATGGAAAATAATGATCTAAATACTTTTAAATCTGGTAAAATACTTTATTGACGTTTTAAAAAATATTTCCTTATATTTTTACTAGATGTCACTTTAGGAAGTTAGATGCATGGAACAGCATTATGTGGAAAATTTTTTATCATTTTCTGGAGTTTTCTCGAAATGTGAGTATTTTCTTGGGTAGGTTCAAAAACCCAAGTATATTTTCAACAGTTCAATAGCTTTGTGAAAATTTCTGGACATTTCTATAACAAACAATAATAGAACAAAAATTAAGAATATTCTTTAAGAATATACAGTACTGAACAATTTTGCTAAACCTACAAATTTAAATATTAATACTTCAACCAACTTCCAGTCTACCATTTTAAATTATTTAATTTTAATACTGATCGATTCTAATTAATTCATTGTATTCAAAGAGTGAAACGGAAATTCACCATGATAGTAATTAACATAGTAACAAAATAAGTGAATTTAATTATTCAAAACAAGTAATTGACTAATTGACAATATCCTATCGTTTCAAATGTTTCTCTCGACTTGTATAGAAATATTTGCCGGTTTGATCTGTGCTTTAGTAGCCATTTCACTTTCTATCCATCAATCTGCATTGAGTTACCGATAATAAAATCTTTGCGAAATGATGAGACGCACTTTACCTTGTACGGTATATTAGCATTACTGGGCTAGGAAAAAAATTTGTCAATTTCGGCACTTATTCTTCTTGCAACATCCTACTCAATTCTTGTTCAAATATTTACTAATTCAGAGCGTTGGCTAGGGCCTCCTTTGATCCAGATTAATCAAAAACCAGAACGTTCTATATTAGAACGTTGGTAGTATCTAATTCAATCATAATTTATTCCCAAAACTGAACTTTTATATCAGGCTCATCTTCCAGTAATTCCTGGAGGATTTTAAGAATGCTTCAAGCGTTCATCATACTGATGGTTCATTTCAGCATAAGGTAGAAATATTAGGATTCTCTTGATAGATGGTAGTACATCCATTCTGGTATATTTATTAATAGCCTAATAACTTTCCTTAATACAAAGCTTACTTCCGTTTGTGTTCTTATCTATCTCTTTATCCATTTGTGAAATCTTATTTTCCAATATCATTTTTCTAATACTTAGTAGTTATGTACAATTTTATACAAACTAAAAAAATAGTTTTCAAAATAACAGTGCCATTCAACAATATCAACTAAATCATCCTATATATAAATTGAGACATATTATATATATTTATAGTGCATGTAAAAATAAAAAAATACAGCTTCATATTTTATTAAATGGTCTAATAAATGCGAAATAGAAAACATTACCATGTTAACAAAAACTATTCAGATTTCAGTTGGAAAAATTTTCATACTTATTATATTCTTTTCTTTACTTTGCGTAGTTGTTTGTTTGTGAGTGAATCCACAATGTTGACTTGAATTTCGAGATTCTTAAACACCTCAAATCCTTTTCAAACTTAAAATACATACTTACGATGGATGCATTTTTACTACTACAGCTTTATTTTGATTAAAAAAGCTCTTAATCTTAATTAATTGAAATTATTAATTTTATTGGCACATGATAATGAATATTTCACATTAAATTATAAAAGTATATCATGAAGGTTTTTTTATGTGAACAATGGTGTCAGTATTTGCTGTCAAATGAAATATTCTGTGGTCGTTATTATTGAATTTAAATTTAGTTTCTAGTAAACATCAATCAAATACGTAAACAGCTGAGCAATCATTTCGAGATAACTAAGGGCCTTAAACAGGGTGATCGTCGATCAAATATAACTATGGAATACGTTATAAGAAAGATGACAATAAATTCCTTAAACATCATTAGTCATAGATCAGAGCACATAGCAAAACACGTAGATAACATCAACATAACGCGGAAATCATTACTAAGAGATCAAAAGAAGAATTAACCAGGCAAATGAAGCATACTATGCTTATTTGTCTACAAATATGCACATATTGCACGTATTTAGATCTAAAGACGCACATATAAACAATAAATTCAGGAGTACGAAAGGAAAAACAGAGAAAGCCGAGAAGAGTACTTGAATCCAATGTTGAATGGTGTAGGTCAAATGGAAGACCTCGGAAGAGGTGGAAGGAAGAAGTCGCAATCAGTCTAAAGATACGCAATTGAAAGAGGGCATCTGTGGATAAGAACTACTAGGGGGAAATTCAATAAATTAAGACGCTGTAGAATCGTAGAAAAAGGAGAAGAAGAAACAATAATCAAATTATTTTTTATATTAAATGTGTAAGCGTGGAGCGCTTGTACAACTAACATACTGATCCATTCGAGGTATTTTGGCTAGTGCTTCTTCAGGTGTCAATAGCTAAACAGATCTACAATTTTTATATAGAATGCGCAATTAAGTTCTATGTAATTGATATTTTAGTTTAGAAGATCATTTTTTGAGCGCTGACACTCTTTGTATTATACATAGAATCATTCAGTTTAATAATACAAAACCCTCAATAAATTTGCTAATAACTGACGTCTTAAAGGTCTATAAAGTGTCATTTTTACGAAAATCAATACTTTTGCATAGTTGAATGCAAAATCACCTTACTTAATGGCGTCGTTAATTTATAACTTTATCTATCGAGATCATCTTTAGATAGAGCTTATCTGATTTAATAACAGAATTGCATTATCATTTGATATGTAGTTTATATATTGAAACAATTATCAAGATTATAAATGAAAATTTATTTTTAAAATATAAAATGATTATTTAAATATGTGTAAAAACTGAAAAACATACTTTCATTGAAATTTCAAATGAAATAAAAAAATATTCTAATGTGTATAATAAGAGATGTGCGATTTATATGGAATACTTGTCTTCGAAATGGAAAATTGTACTTCACATTTTCAATAAAAAATATTTTGTATTTTATTGAAAAGACTCTTCGAGATGTATTTTGCATCTTTAAAATGATTATACAAACTGCCAAATCATGAGATATGTGCAATTCATATCTTACATTTGATCACAGCACGAGACATTGATGAAGCCAGATCTAAAAATAATCCATACATTCATTTACACGATGTAGCTATGGCTAAATGTCAAGCTATTTGAAGATCAATGAAATTTTCTGAAATTCACTTGGAAGTAATTGGTAAATCCCCTGTTCAAATTGGTAGAATTCATTTCACAATTGTATAAAAGAAATCTTAAAAGTCTAAAAAACCATAAATTAAACGATAAGAAAAATGGCATTGGCGGTTGTTCAAAACCGTTTCGAAAACATAATTTAGAAGACCAAAAATCTAAGATCAGCATTTTGGCAGCAGTATCGTATCTATTCTACAAATTAAAAAGGGCGGTGAAAAATAGAAAGGAGCAAGTAGAAGAATTGCTTATCATAGAAGACAATCAAAAAGTATCTCCCAGACATCAAAAAGAAAAAGAGCGAATCATTTTCCTTAGCAACCAATGAGGTTGGTTGTGACCTGGAAATCTTAGAATATTTAAATTATGAATGCATATGTCTGGCGATACTAATCGCTTATTCTATGGTAAAAAAGTACTCAAAGCCAACAGAGACCTTTTTTCATATGGTGGAATGATGATGAGACCTCACGGAGTGTGATAGGTAAATAAAAATAAAGAGAATTCAATTGAACAAAAGATATCCCCTTCGCTCTAGAAAATCGAAAAATCATCCGATCTCAATGAATTTTTTAAAAATCTTCATTTTAACGGGGGATTTACGAAAAAATTATGATAATAAAAAAATGAAAACTTATTGGTTTGAGGGCTTTAAATATTTTGATCTATAAGCAGCGATAAAACACATTTTAATGTGCTTGTATGTTGTGGTATTAACTGATATTTGTTTTCCTCATTCAAATTTTACGACATTAAATGTATTATTGGCAGCTGTCTTTTAGTATAGGATAAAGGACAAGAATAGGTTTTTGGTAATTTTATACTAATACTAAAAGAAAGTTGCCGATAATATATTTAAAAATATATCGTAAAATTTGAATGAGGAAAACAAATATCAGTTAATATCAACATACAAGCATATTAAAATATGTTTTATCGCTGCTTATCGATCAAAATATGTTTTTCAAAAATTTCAGTATTCACTGAAGTTGAAAATGCCCGATATAGGTTTCTGAGTAAAAGTATACTATATTTTACAAAACACTAAATAGAAGAGTAGTATATTGGATTTGTTGTTTAGGATCTGTTTTAATAGCAAGATCCTAGCTTGAGGAAATTTCCCTCAAATTTACACCCTCTCAAATCGCTCCTTAGGAGTGGAAAATTCTCTTCTAGTGTGAGTTAACGTTTACTGTATAAATAGCATGATTGTTGCTTTAGTAGTTTCGGCTGTGTGATAATGAATTTGACAACCAGTCAGGTTATATTTTCTAGAAGAAATAAAAAACGTGGTAAAAAGATATAAAAATGAATTTTTGAACATTCTTTCCTTCAATACGTCTATTAAATAAATCAAAATCGCCCAATAGAATTCCTGTTCCAAGAATTAATCTCCTTTTCAAACTGAAATATTAGGTAATAATTAGGCAATACTTTTTAAAAATAATCAGTCTTCTTCGTTTCGTTTTAGTAGTCAGAAGAAATTAAATTTAGTTGAAAGGTAGCCAAGTAAAATTAATCCTAAACATATGATATAGATTTGGTGTAAACTGAGAAAGGCCGAATATTAAGTCTTAAAAAGATGTATTTGCGAAAAAATATTTATATTTTCACATAGAATTTATTTTAATTAATTATTTTGGTCTAAGACAGCTTCTTTAATCAAAATTGAATACATATATGCTACGAAAAATAAATCCATTTTAAGTAAGTGTTACAATTTTGGAAAAGATTTGAGTTATTCAAGTGCTTCTAAATTTAAATCAAAATTCTGTCGCGTGATTCACTCACAGACAAACAATGAAGCAATAAAATTATCAATAAAATATTAAAAAGCAGGGTGAACTATTATTGTAATTAAATAACAAATCCTGAACATCAATATGAGTTATAAAGGCCATATTCCATTATTAAAATACGTCAGCATAAGCAGCCTTTTTTACGCCGGATTATAAGATTGTTTACAACTAAAATATCACTTCCAATCTTCAAAAATGTTGTCTGTTTGAAATTCATACTTATTGATAAGATATATTGTAGAAAAAAATAACTCTTTTATAAATACTTATAAAATATTTATAAATACTTTTTTTGTCAGTTATGGTTTTATTTATAATTAATTATTACTTAAAATTGCAATGAGGTTTAACATTTCTGGTTAATAGAATTTATGCCTGAACTGTCGAGGGATGACTGAATATTATCGGTATACAAACTCAAACAGTCAAATTGTGGTTTATTGGCGAAGTTTTCGAATTAAAAACTGGTCCCAACAATTTTGAGGTATATTATTGAATTGAAACTAAATTTGTTAGTTGAAGACAATAGTATATATGGACAAAACATTATTAAGAAATATGTAGTTGGTAAATATAATGTCGTCTCAAAATACTGTTAGATATGCAGTAGAAACAGACGAAATAGTAAGAAGTGCCGAATGTTCAAATACAAAGACAAATATTATTAAAATAATAACATAGCTGTCGCATAAGAGAAGAAAACCTCCAAGAAATCATAATTAAATTAAGCGTCCTACAGTCAATATCGATATTCACCAAATAAAAACTAATTATAGAAGATCAATCAATAGGATGATAAACTTCAAGTAATTTTCCTGTTATCTTAATTCCTACTTTAAATTGTTTAACATATTGCTGTGATTTTTAAATAATCACTGTAATTTTATGTTTCATAATGCGTCTCATTTTTAGAAGCAGAAAAGGAAATCATTTGGATGAGAATATAATAATATTTCACTGTTTTCATTTTTTTTAATCTTTAATGTTAGGTAACACGCATCGTTTTTGAATTTAGCTAAGTTTTTGATTTATATTTACCGTTGATTTTAAATATATGTGAAGAAAAAACTGGAACAAACTAAATTTGTGTGATATAAGATGGTGGCAAAGATTTTCATCAATATGAATTCTCATAAAATTTGAAGCTAAAAACATAGAAATAATAATTTTGATATATGATTGTTAACCTACAATAATAATACCAATAACGGAATCAAAACAATTACTTGTATCGGAATATTACATAGATTCCACTGTCTATAAAGAGTTTTATTCTTCTTATCTGTACCCTGGTTCTGTTTAAGTAAGTTTTGATGTAATGTATTCTTTTGAATGTCAAATGATATTTTTCTATTCTTGATGCTCATCTTTCTATTTAACATATACACGGACACCACTGTCTCACCTCTCTACTTAACACAAACTTCACAAGTGTCCAATCTAAAACCATCACCAGTCGCTTCTCTATTATACTTGGCGCAAAACAGCAAGTCCATGGTAACCTCTTCTCACAAATGAACGAAATCTTTCACAGGTATCTAAACTAAGACCTTTTCAACTGCATACTAAACACGCCAAAGAAACGTCATTTCTTAACTATTGTGATAGTTGTTCTTCCTAAGTCTCTGGTCTTCTCTAATGGCCATAATGTTACCGTTTCCGATTCTCTATGTAGTATTAACACTTCCACGGTCCTTAATGAATCCATTGTCTTTCTTGTATCTGCTGCTCTTCTTGAAAACATCCTCACTATCTGCTGATTATATAGTCTACATACTGTTATCCTTGTGTGTAGTGTATAACCCCTATCACCTCAAATTCCATCTAAAGTAGCAACGCCTATATAAAGCAGCCACTATTTTCTTAATTATTACGTCTATAACTTCCCTTTCCAAGTTTCTGCGCCGCTTTCTTGCTGGGTACCTTAGTTACTCCTTGAAAACAACTTCACACGTATATCAATGCTTATAACTTTTTTATAAAATTTTTTTATCCTTTCTTATCATTCAATGTTTTTTTAGCCAATACGAATATTCGATAATTTGTTATCAAATAGGATAAAGTTACAGCGAAAAGAATAATATTTTATCTAGCCTCGTTACAATATTTTTTCTCATTTTATTTCTTATGCATTCACAGTCTATTTTATTTATCATTACACATATGCATTACTAAATATATATAACACTTTATTTCACTGGATCGTGATTTCATTCTCTTCTTCCTATTTTTTAGGTCATCGTTCTGTTTTGGAGTTACGACTCATTCCTGTGGTGCTGAGGTCCCGTTTACGTATAACATCTTCGGTGCTCTTTCTAGAGGTCTTCCTTTGACTGATGAAAATTCTTTGACAATTTTAGCTATCCATCTTGACAACATCTTTCAATTCCTGAGTTTGTTTCATGTCGTGGTTCTTCCCGTAAATTTTGCTTGATATTGCTTGCTACTCTCACCTTTTTTGTAACTGTGGCTTCGACTCTTATTTATCTAGCAAGCAAGAAAGGTATCACACAGATTTTCTAGCTTCTTACTTTATTCTTAATTGACATGAGTTTATTTCTTTATATTATCCACCTGAGTTTTCAATCCCTCTGGATTTTGCTATTGGTACGCTGATCTTATACAGCCAATTTGCGACGCTAAGATATTTTAGTTGGCGTTTTTGCCAGTTTTGACTAAAGCTGTCTCTTTGCTTTTTACCATTTGCTCCTGATAGCCATATCGCTTATTTCTTTAATTGTTCTCATAGTTCGGTGTTTCTTTACTATATTCTGAACGTCTCTTAGTCATACTATGACAAAAATCCATAAAACATAAGCAGTTTTGTCATACCCAATTTTTTTCCTATTATATGTCTTTTTGTCATAAATTAATGATCAATTGTTTCTGAAATTTAATGTTCCTCATTCACACCAAACTTGACAATTTCTCGTACTTTGGAAATTAATGCCACATAGTTTTGAGGTTCGATTCCTATTCTTAGATATTGTAATTGTTACCAAAAAGCGTATTTTTCTAAAAAAGTCTTTTATCCTCAAGGAAATTTAATATTTATAGTGAATGCAAATAATTTTATAAACATTTTCTTGAAACAAGTCATCATGACTATTATATTTGTGGGAGAACTAACTAGCAGTTAAGTGAAGACCTAATGTTACAACTTATTTCTCTATAATACATAACATGTTGATATTATAAACTGATTAAAAATTAGAAACTAGAATCAGACTAGTAGTGGGCATAGAATGAGAGAAAAGAGAGTCAAGTTCAAGCAATATCGACATTATATCGAGCATCGACTACGAACGGTGGCATTATACCGTGGTAGAGAGCAGTTGGCCGTCAATTGGCCGCTACTCGCCGTTCCGGTGCAGCGGTTTCACGTTTTGTTTTCATTTCTTTTCTTTTTAACTTCCGTAAATAGACCGATGAGATGGATACCGACGCACGATGTATTCAGATAGTAACTAGTCGCTCCGGATCGCAGTGCTGTCCATTTTTTAAACGAATCTAAAACTAGTTGATTGTAAATACAAGTTTTACTTGAACACAGTTTGGTTCGTTTTAATTGATAAAAACTGGCAAGAGGAAGACCTCCCATTTTCTATTTGATCTTTCTTTTATCAAGAAGAAAATAATTTACGGAGTTCGCGCAAAAGACTGCGAGACGATTTTATACCTGTGACAGTATTTTCAGTTGAATAATCTGGAGAAAAATAAAGAATATAGATGAAATAACTTCATCCTTTTCAAAATATCCACCAGTGCTTTTACTGTTTGATACATTATTTGTAGAAATGACTGATTAGCCCATTCCCTGTTTCTTTATTGACTTTTTAATGTTATGAAATCGGTTCGTGACTCATGAAAATAAGGAAAAGTCAAACGCCAGGAGAGTAATGTGTGTAGAGCAGCGTATCAATTTTTTTTTTATTTAAAAAGCAAGCACAATCGGGTAACTCGAGTGGTGCTTGCCTGTGGATGTTGATCTTGAACTTCTGTAGGTTCTGGTGATCTGATTCCACCGGCTTGCACTTCTCCAATAAAAGTAGTCCCGATAAATAGTACTTTTACCCAATAGTAAACACAATTTCACAACTGCACGTTTTTTACTTAAACTGAAACTCAAACTTGAACAAAGTAACGCTAGCAAAAACAATCGCTGAAGAGTGATTTCCAATAAACGTCTGTTTTGTGTAGCGGAGACGGGAATATATAACTGGAACACTCTGTACATCATTTGTAAACTTATGAACAATTTGTTGCGTATGATGAATACATCTAGATAGTTCCATCTTGTATATGATTGAAGATTTATTAGAAAGTGAGAAGATAATTAGTTATGAACACGAAAGACCTGTTAAACGGAAGTCTATTTATTTCAATTAGAATTGTGTTTATTCATGGTTAATTGACTACGGATTATTTGAAACTCATAACGTATTCATTTATAAGAAAAGAAATACTTCGTTTGGGTAATGAATTCAAAATTATGAACTTCAAATCTAGGACCAAAATAAAGATAATTTTAATGAAGAAAGAAAATATGCGTACACATTCATTTCACGCATCGTTGTTAAATTGCGTTTGTTTTATATAAATTGTAGTAGCTAAACATTCAAGAATATTCTTTATGACAAAGTATCAATTTATTTATCAATATATTGATGAAATTCGTTCTAAAAAAATGTTCTTCTCGTTGGATTCAAGAAATTGCTTTTCGTCAATGTTTTGGGACGTCATTATACCGTATGGGTGTGTGAAATATGACGTATTTTGGCCAAAACTCATATAATATTGTTTATATGTGAATAAGATAGATATAATACTACAAAAGCAGAGGGGTCAATCTGGAAGCACAAAAAAGAGCACTTTATTCTTTACAATTGCCTCCACATTGGGTCCCTTTGAGCCAATATAAGCATACCAACGCTTAATTTCTTTTTCCATACGATTGGTGTGAGTCTTGTCTGGGATAATCATCAGAAGGACCTTATGCGAATTACTTATTATGGCTTCAGTGGATGCATGGCGCGGATTTTGAGTTTCGAAAAATTACAGAGAGCCGTTCTGCGTCTCAGCCATGGCATTCAAGTTACGATTGACAAAAAATCAACCACAATCATGCTGCAATGTAACGGCGCATCTATCATGTAGAAAAATCCATGAATTGCCTACAAATCTTGTTATTCACGGAGACGCCTTGAAACGACCAAGTTATGACCTTTTGAACCTCTGGAACGAATTCATACTAAATCACGGTAATCAAAGAAAACGTAGAGCACATAGTAAGGATGCGTTTTATGAATTCAGAATCCTCATCTATGTTCTTATATATCTCTGCTGCGACGTTGTTTTCAAAAAAGATTCAGGTCTTTGTTAATAGTCTAGCATCGACCCACTTCATACCAAAAACATGTTGAATCGATCCATAAAAAATGTTGAGAGACTCTACTATTTCTGCGATGCCACACGACGATTTTCAAACACAAGTTCTTCAATTTTTTGATGTTATCGTAGTAGATAGTGTGAAGACATAAAGATAACAAAATGTTCAACCAATTTATGAGAAAAAACTACAGTTTTGATTTACGCGCGATTTAAATTCATCAGTCAAATTTGATCAGACCATGTATATTTAGCAATAAATGAGATATTTATAGATAGAGGTTAGTTACTTAAGATGACAGAAATATACTTTACTTTGGATACAATTTGAAATCTTTACAAAACTATCATCAACTAATTTTGTAGACCCGTGTTTCATATAAATGAGTATATCTAAGGAAATTTGGGAATTTTATTTAACTAGAAATTATGCTATAAAAATTAAAAAAATTCTCTATATGTATATTATAATTGATCGTAGTGTGAAGTTCTTATCAAAACATACACTCAATTTATCATTTATCTTATCAGATATTTTCAGAGCCATTATACATTATACTATAGCACTGGATCATAGATTTCCTTGATATTTTTATTAATTTATCTTTTTTACCTGAACAGGTAGGTAATAATAAATGCGTCATTTCACAGATATCTAGCTTGAATAGAATATGCACCTGTATATATGTAGGTTAACGTTCTCGAGAAAAATTATAATAAAATAAATAGGTGACTCAATGTTTGTTAACATTTCACTACTATTCCAAAAATGTGTATTATTTGACTTTTATGTGATTTCAATTGAAATATTTGCTATAAATAGAAAATAGTTTGTTTCATTGTAGTTCATTTAAGAGTTTAATACTTAATAATTATTAGTGAAATACCCATAAAGCAAATTTTTTAAATTATAGTACAGAGTAAAGAAAATGTTTTAACATTCGTTAAGGCTCAATTACATCTATTGAGTACTTTGTTGAGACAACACACCCGGCAACAATGTGTGTGGCAGTAATCTGTTCAGCGAAGAGCGAATGATTTTGGCAAATCCAGTGTTTGTCAATGTTTTACTTGGCTAGTATAATAACTCACGTAACTTACTCGCATTCTTATTTAGTTATTAGTGGTATCACAATTTTCTTATTCATTAATTTATTTTTTTTTTGTAAATTAATTCAAAAGTTTCCTTTAACTGTCTTCAAACTTTAAGCTCGCTTAGATAAGGACAGCATTAGGAGACAGATCGCATCATGTTGTATTCAGGCTTACCTGACGGCTATGGAAGGTAAAAAGTCACTGTTTGCTGTTGAAACCTTAATCTATACAATAATATGGACTGCTACTCCTCCTATTCTCTTCAGAATTTAGAGAAAGAAAACAATTTTATTTTATAATCTTTATCATCATACGAGAGAACCTTTCGTTATTTCTTAAAGATAATTTTTTTCAAATGTTGTCACCGACTATTATTAACAAGGTCCATTCTAAAGATCTAGTTTTCAATGACGCGTGTACGAGGTCTGGCTATTAAATAACGAGACTGCGCGCCTAGAGGGCGCCCTAGACGGGTGGGTGAAAAACGAGTAGTCCGTTGGGTATCTAGATATCTTGTCTATGCACGTCTCAAAACACGTTTCCGTCACTATTATGGTATTAGTGCAGTAATGGTTTGAAACGAACGTGATTTTTCTCGTGCCGAAAATCATATGGGATGGAAAACAGGAGCAACGTATCAATCTCAAATTTCTTGTTAAATTGAAAAAAACTCCGACTAACTGCTATAAATTGTTGCAAGAGGCTCTTTATGTCGTGCGCGTGTTTTTGGGCAGTGTAAGCGCTTTAGTGATGGCTGAGAGATCACTGTAACTGTTTCATCTCCGGAAACAGTGACTAAAAGTTATGAGTGCAGATCGTCGAATGAGCATCCGGATGATTGCCGAGGCTCTAAATGCCGATAAAGAAACGTTCAGAAAGAAAGAAAGTTGGTGCAAAAAAATCTGACTCCAAATCAAAAGCTATTGCGTCAACGGGTCTGCTAAAATTTCCTTGAAAGGTTAGAAAAAATCTGCTTTGAAAGGGACTCGATTTGAGTCGATGGAAGCGGTAAAGCAAAAAACGGTAGAGCTGCTAGGTAGGCCTTCACCAAAGAATAAGAAAACGTATGGAAAGGTATGTGGCGAGGGGGAGGGGAGTATATTGAAGGGGAGCATTCGAATGTAGAATAGTAGAATGTAGAATAATAAAAACCTTTTTAGTAATCAGTCTCATTATTTAATAGCCAGACCTGATATTTCGAGTGGTATTGGACTCGAGTAATATTAGCCTTCAATGCATCATATGTAGCCGGCTAATCTATGTAGACTTTGGACTTCAAATAGACCCAAAGAAAATAGTCTAGAAGTGTGCTGCCACTTGATCTAGCCAACCAATTTACTAGTTCAAAGCGTGATATGTAATGTAATTTCTCTCGCAGTAAATCCGTGCTTTCACGAGCTGTATTTTGTATTTTGTTGGAACCAAATTTTGTAGACTAAGGGCTCCACTTTCCAACTACCTACCTTGAACTATATATTTTTCCAAAAAGCTGACAATAATTTTCATATTGCCACATTCAAATCTCATCGCACATATAGAGATTTGGACTACCGATTGTAGAGAAGAATCCATGTACGCCACAGATATCGACCACCTCCTTTTGTCTGCCTAAATTTATACATGTACAGGGCTGCGAAGACATATTTTTTTCTTGATGATTCGTTTTGATTTTAGGTCTGATTTGAAAGAATATTAGAAAAATTGGTAGAAAATTAACTATTTCGGTCTCTGTCAAAGTCGGCTTGACATGGACAATTTGCAACAAAAGATCACTTACAACAAGATTATAAAAAAATAATAAAAAACCGTTTACACAAATAATAATTTTTTAATAGTTGTTACATTTTAAAAATATGCTCTAGTCATCAATCAACTTATTCGTAGTTGTATTGAAATGAAATATTAGTATGAATTTAACTTAAAATTTTTAGGTTACTTTTATAATCATTAGCTTTCTTTTTTCGATGCAAGCGAATGCAGTTTTATTTTTTTTTATTGTATTTATGACCTTTGAATTGATATTCCAACTACTAAGATGTCTGTCCTATGTCCTGAATAGACAGCATCACACTCATTACTTGATTTACAATTTTACTTCTGCTTTTAGGTGTTATGGATTTTAGTTTAGTCATATGTTTCGATAATATCTCCACTATGACTTATATTAATACCATATTTATTGAATTATTTCCATTCCATATAAAGTTCTAAGAACTAAAATAATTGAAGGCATATTTTTTGGGCGAGTGACAATAAAAATTCTTGGAAATGAAGGTCATATGTTTGCTTTTTGAACTATATAATACAGTTTGACCTCAAATTAAAATAATCGTAGAAATAATTTGAAATACCATTTTTTTAAGATATCGCTTTTTGGGATATCACTATTTGTCAGCAAGTACCAGTGTGAGTAACTACTGCTATTAGCTTTTATTATTTTTAATTCTCCTGAATCGATATTCAAAATTTGTTCAATCTAAAGTTTTGAAATATTATTTTCATTATTAATTACTGTTTTAATGATCTTATTTTCATCTGGTTACACTGAATAATATGTAACAAACGTTGGTTAGATAGACGTTGAGTCCAAAAGCATTTTAAAACCGATCAAAAACGTCTCTCCGTTTAGTCTGCTGACTGCTTTACGCGACGCTTTTGTTTATACTGCCAGCTCTAATATTTACATTAACTGATTTATTGGAGCAATAATGTTAGCAATCTTATTTTGGATAAAAGTTATTTCAGAAAACATAAACTATTGCAATAAAATCCGTTATATAAGCAGGAACTGTTGAGATATGCAAAAAAGCATACGATATACTGACTCAACTAAGATTCCTTTGACGTATTACAAAAAAATTTAATAAACAAAAGATAAATAGTTCAGGAAGCGATAAAATTCTTCCTCAAAAACAAACTTTCGTAAAAATAGTACACGTGGAGATTTATCAATGATATCAAACTAAATATTGACAGTACCGGCTTATGTTTATTATGCATATCTTATATTTTATATTAAGTCAATTCAGGATAATCGATTGAAGGTAAAATGCAGAACAGTTAGACGTGAAAATTGACATCTAAAGACCTCCATATTTTCTGCCTAATAAGAGTTATAAAACAATTTCTCATCCAAGATAAACCAATTTTTTAAAAAATTATTTCACGAAATAGATGATCTGTATTTTGAGAAAATTATAGAGTTTAAAATTTTGAAAACCACTTGGCAAGCTCAGAGATAAACCTACCATTAGTTATAGCACAAATATCTCATTATTATTTATCAACATCAAATATGGGATGTTTAAAAACGGAACATCCGATTTATAGAAAGGTAGCTATTCATTTATAAATCCCATGTTACCAAACCATATACTGGAGTTTTAACGTGGTTTCCGCTAGAGAGAAGTAGTGCGGTTTTTCCAATACCCACCTATGTAGTTTTTAAAATTGCAGTCGCACAACAGAAAGCATTTTGTGTTATATGCTTTGATAGATGCGACGCCAAAAAGTAAATCAGAGTTACGCAATAAATTAAAAGAAAAAAGATTGTGAAATTGTGAAAATCGAAAAATTGGAGTATCGAGCCATCGTCAAGTTCATGTATTTAAAAGGGTTAAGAGATAAGCAGATTTACGAAGATATGCTTAATACCCTTGGTGATCAATGTCCTTCGACATGCGACCGTGAACAATTGGACTGCCATCTTCAAAAGAGGTAAATTTTCCATTGAAGATAATGGCCGATCGGGAAGGTCAGTTTCTGTGTCAGTTCCCGAAAATATCGATGCAGTTCATGACATGATTTTATCAGACCGTCGAATTGGGCTAAAACGGATATCTGAAGCACTGAATATTTCATGCGAATGCATTCATCATATAGTTCACGTCAATTTGGACATGAGAAAAATTGCTGCAAAATGGATCCTCAAATGTTTAAATGTTAACCAAAAGCGTGCAAGAGTAGAAGCATCGCGTTCTATCTGTGCTCGATTTGAAAACGATGTAGACTTCTTAAACCGAATTGTTATTATGGATGAGACTTGGGTACATTTCTACGATCCAGAAACAAAGCAACAATCGATGGAATGGTGACACTCTTGTTCTACAAGACCTAAGAAGTTTCGTGTCCAAAACTCTGCTTCAGTTTTTTGGGATTGCCATGGAGTAATCATGATTGATTTTTTGGATAAGGGTAGAACAATAACTGGAGATTACTATTCGACATTACTGACCATTCTACAGGAAAAAATTAAAGAGAAAAGACACGGAAAGCTATCCAAAGGTGTTTTGTTTTTGCAGGACAACGCCCCTACACGCAAATCTCATGTTGCAATGCAAAAAATTCTTGATTTAGGGTTTCAATTTCTAAAAGACCCCCCTTATTCACCAGATTTGGTGAAAAAGTTTAAAAGGTCGTAAATTTTCTTCCAACGAGGGGGTCATAAAAGCTGTGGAGGTTTAGTTTGCAGAGCAACAAGAAACATTTTTTTTGAAAAGTCTAGAGACGTTGCAGGTTCGATGTAATAAATGTATCCAGTGTTGAGTAATAAAATATTTTGACATTGAAATTTTATTTGGTTCTATAGTAGGCTGGTATGTCACCGAAAAATTGTAAATATCGTTAGATTATAATCTATCTCGCGAGATTGTGATAGAATGACTGTCGAAAGATTGTGAATCGTAACATATTGCTTACAATTAAATGCATCATTTTTCGGTAGATTGTAATCTATCGAATTAAAACACATTACAATCTTACAATTGTCATCTGTCCGAAGGCTGTCCTTGATTGGTCGGCCTTACAGTAGAGTCCATAGAGTTAGGAATGAAACTGGTGTCAAATAAAATAAATGCACTTCGAGAACTGTGTCAAGTATTTATTTATTATTAAGTATACTAATAATTCTGACATCATATGGTATCAAAATAAAAGAATTAGAAAAAATATTTTTTCCTCAAAAACAAATTAAAATAAAATAATGAAATTTCCTCTTAGAAATCTTCTCTTTGATGGACATGTTTTATACAAATTGAAGAATATTAAAACCGCAAATATTGGCACCACAAATTTATCTTTCAGCTAACCTAACCTAACCTAACAATTTCATATAACTAATTCTAAAGCTATGAGATAAGAATGTTCAAGCATTTATTGTTATATAGTGTCGAACCTCTTTTTGCCTTTTAGATTCCATGAATAAAAACAAAAAACAATTTTCTTGACCTCACAAAACAAAAATGAGAAGTATAGGTAACTCCAAATCGGACAATCCCAGCATCGACATTTTTATTGAGCAATCTAACGAATTGTCAAAATCAGCTGATGCCCATTTAAAAATACCCGCCGTGGGGTAAACATTTGCTTTTGTCGTAAGTTTTTGAGTGTTTAGTTAACTTATTTGATTGGTTTTAAAAGACAAACTATAATACCTGCAATGTCCAGTATCGTATTCAGAGTATTTCAAATTTGTAAAAGAATATTTTCATACACGAACAATAATGAAATAACTATGGATTGATTTTCACCATCTCTTAATAAGTATATCAAATTAAATATGTTTTGCACATTAATATATTTACAAAGAAAATTTTATTTTACGTAAGAAAATGGTATTTTCCATATTTATCTATGTACAATTATAAACGACGTTGACCCAAGAAAGGTCATTGCCGATGGTTATAGATAATTATTCTAAAATGAGACTTATTTTAAACCATCGAAATATAGTTTCAGTGAAAAGATTTGATACTTTATATATATATATATATATATATATATATATATATATATATATATATATATATAGGTGGATAGGTGAAACAACACTTGTAAGAAATAAAAAATTGTTGATTCCAATTTTTATTTTTTCAGGTTTTCAAAAATCAAGTAGACATGCCGCAAAAAACTTACAATAATTTTGTTTTTCAATATTTTACTATCATTCGGAATATGTTCTTGATAAACTATTAATTCTATCATTCTCCATACAACAAAATGAGCCAATCAGTAATTGTTTGTGAGTCTATAAGAGAAAGTTCGTCAAGAAATTTGAGCATAAGTTGTAAATAAATATGCTGATTCAATGTTTTTTCAATAAAGAAAAATCCAATGATTGCTTCTTGCTTTAATTACGTATTTCGCTCCAATATCGACAGTTTTGTGAAGAAGAACCACTATTTGTGGCCAAAGTACTTTCGGCAGTAAACGCAGTAGCTCATCTAATCTAATCTACTGTGTGATAATCAAAAATATTTTGTATCCAATGCTACTAGTTTTTGGTTGGATGACTTAAAATAATCATATACCTTGCACACAGCTATGATTCTCAGGAGTTTTGAACTAGATTATCTCTGAATCCCTTACAGTTATATCACGTAAGCTCGATGTACAAAATCTTATCGAATATCTACATTATCCCAAACAATTTATTCGTATAATATGAGATGTTTGCGTTTAATGATTTTATGTACTTATTATTTTAATGCTAACAAAGACTATGCAAATTGTAAATTATTATTCAGAATACTTGAGTCAGTGTCTGTCTGGGTGGAAGTTTGGACAATGATCAATAAAATATAGAATTACATTAAACTTTAGATGATAAGAAAAAAATTATATAGTCGCCAACTTCATGTATTCATTCCCCTTTGTTCATTTACATTCTCCATTAGCTAAACTCGTTTTATAATAACAAAGAGTACTACCCATTTTATTTTCCAAATAAGTCAATTAATTCAAGAAGGTCATTGACATTCTCAAGATCGTGGTTTATACTGGAGTAATATCTTGACACTTTAAATATAACTAAACTATTTTCAAAAAACTGGGTTGAGCACATTTCTACAAGATCTGGAATAATGGTTGCCAAAATATTATGCTCTCAGTTACACAAGAATAGATGAAGTATTTAATGTGGGTGTATATAGCTATATAGCTATTTCTGTCTACGAACAAGTTATTACTGACATGATTTGGAAACCATCAGTTTCATCCAGCATCATCAAATAGTGTCATATGAGTTTTCCCATCTCATTTTCAACTTTCTTTATGTCGTGAGATTGTACAAAAAAGACATATAATAAAAAGAAATACTCTAAATCTAGAGATCGGGCAGACTTGTTTCTAATATTCGGTAGCGAATATTTTGTTTCAAAGAAATAGCGTGTAGCTAGTACGAGGAGGGTCCCAGACCTACCAAGTATGACCTAGAGATGGCAGCATAAGTTAGAAGACGCCACGTTGTTATATATTTGTTTGACAGCTATCAATAGTGAACGTTTTTAATGAATTTGTACACTTGGAAAAAGTTGGTAATCTTCATGTGATATAATACTTTTATTTGAAAGGCCGTAGTCCAACCAATATAAAAGCTGAACTAGATTCTACTCTGGGCGAGACTGCACCATTATCAACAGTAAAATATCGGGTAGCAGAGTTTAAATGAGACCGTACGACCTGCGAAGACCAACATGACAGGGATCGACCAAATAAGGTGACGACTCCAGGAATGTCGAAGAAAATCCACAAAGCGATACTTGATGATTATCGATTGAAAGTGTGCGAGCTAGCAGGCATAGTAGGCATTTCAAAAAGTGCTATACATCGCATATTAATTGAAAATTTGGACAAAAAAATTATGCGCAAGATGGGTTCGCATTAGAACAAAAACAGCGTCGTGAAGATGTTTCCATCCAGTGTTCGGCAATGTTTCATAGAAATAAAGCCGAATTTTTCCGACGTTTCGTAACAATGGAAGAAACGTTGGCCCATCACTTCAACAATCAAAACAATGGACTGAAAACGGAGAACCGACTCCAAAGAAGGTTTTTTCCATCTACAGGCAAGGTCATGGCCCCAGTTTTTTGGGATGCGCGTGTGATAATTTTCATTGTCCACATTGAAAAAGGGAAAACTATCAACGGCGAATATTATGCGAACTTATTTGCAACGTTTGAGCGAAGAAATCAAGCAAACACTATCGCATCTGGGTAAGAAGAAAGCAATGGTTAAAATTAACGAATTAAAGGTTGAATTATTACCTCATGCAGCTTATTCGCCAAGTTTATTACCCTCGGGTTAATTTCTATTCTCAGACTTGAGAAAATGGCTCAGTGATCAAATATTTTCCCAGAATGAAGAGGTGATGTCGGCAGTTAATGGTTATTTTGTGTTTGATCATTCATATTATAAAAAGTGTATCGAACTTATTGAACATCATTTGGAAAAGTGTATGGTGCTAAAATGAGATTACGTTGAATATATTTTTTCGTATAATTTTTGTGATTCCTCTGTTGGGCCAGTTACTTCTGGGACCATCTTCGTAACTATAAACAAGCAAGTGGCCACTTGCCCCACCTAAAGTAACCATTACAATCTAATAATTAGATAATTTCTGAAAAAGTACATAAGTTTAATTTCATTTATACATATTCTGGCATAGTGCATCAATCAAATTTAATTAAAAACATTCCGCATTATTTATTAGGCTACTTAGTACGTCGGTGATTATAGATTAAAGACGTTTAACTAGTTCAAGTTTATTTTAAAAAAAATCAGTTTCCCGGAAAATGCTAATTTATACTTCTAATAAAATGCGAACATCCTGTAAGACAAGCAAAAGTACATCTCGAGACTGTCGTTATTAACGATTATAAACGATATTACCCGTATTACAGAAAATTAGTGGTTCAACAAAATATGAATATTTCGCCTTGAGGCTTAGTATTAAGATTAACATACAAGGTGTAACAACTAATGTAATGTTGCAATTCTTAAGGTATATGCACTTTATTAGACTGAGTTCGTCATTAATGGCCTTCATATTCGGAATACCGTGTCCCTTTCGCTTTTTGATAAGTTATCGTCATAAGAGACTGAGGGTAAACTTTGTTACCTTCCGAAAATTACCCTCAGTTTATGGAGAAAATAAGTTGATTATCGAAATAAGCGTAAAACAGACAATAGAAATCTTTACGCTCTATCCACCTCTGTTTTTCAAAAGTAACTTACTGCAATCATTCTTATGTTGGCATTTTATATGAAATAAACCCCTCTCATTTTGGAAGTTTTTCAGAAATAACTAGATAGAAGATTCCGAATTCCTACAGGTCAAAAAAATCACTCTACTGTAAAAAAATATTTCATTTTTCAACATGATAAAGAAAAAGCTGATTTTCGGCAAACATCACCAAGCCATTTCCTTCGGGACTATCGACAGGAGAAGATAAGTAACTAACTGGCTTTCTTAATACACAATTTCAAATTGATAGACTCTGCATCTTAACATCAGAAAATAACCTGAATTTGACTTAATATTTGCAATTTGGCATCTGAACTACTCACCCTGTGCTTGGAAAGTGGCCCAAATCATTATAATTCCCAGACCTGCAAAAAAGCCAAAAAATGTGTGTTTCTGCTGGCCGAGAAGTGTACGGCCTATGCTCAGCAAAGTTTACGAGGAATTGTATGTTGAAAGAGAGAGAAAAAATAATAGATGAGAAGAAAATAACACCAGATCGTGAGTTCGAATTCCGTAAAAAACATCGAGCAATAGAGGAAGTACATAGACTAGTCAACTAAATATACAAAGAGTTAGATGCCAGGAGATATTGCTCAGCTGCTTTTCTCGATATTACCCAAGGTTTCGACAAGGTATGGTACACAGAATTGCAAGTCTAACTAAAGAAGCTCCTGCCGGATCCCCACTCTCTTATGTTAAAATTCTATCTGATAGATAGACACTTCCTATTGCAATACAGTACACTTACCAACAACAAGAGGTAGTTACGTTACTGCTATACTGTCATCCCACATCGATTTTTATCAGCTCCCAGAAATCTTCAAGCAAACCTAAATATGATTCAGAACTGACTAAAAATATGACGCATAAAAGTTAATGAAACCAAATTCTAATATGTAACATTCACGTTGCGCAGGTTTCCTGATGATGCAGAATATATTTTTATAATTCGAGACTGTTCCATAAGTTCCACAAAGTAAAAATTTAAGTGCCGAAAAAACATCACTATATTGCCCCGACCTTGATAAGAAATCCATAGAAAACTTGTGAGAGTTAACTAAAAAGCCAAGAATTTGATTATTACCAAACGATAGTTGATCAAAATCTGATACTATAACATAGAACTAAAGTCATACATATGGAGCATGCCCGACATCTAGAAGCTGCGACTGTAGCAACAGACGGCAGTACTGAATATTTACTTATCATTTAATTTATGTTAATCTATATTTTTCTTTGCTGCATTAATAAAGCGCTTCTTACATAAACTGTTGTTTATATGATTCTAATAATACACTGTCACAGCTAAACGTGAAAATACAAAAATCTAAATATTGTCTACAATAGTTGACCACCTACTGTAATTGACGGTTCGGTTCATATGACCACTTTTTAAACTAAAGAACCACTTGCATAACATCCCATAGAATAAAGCATTTTCAGTTCAATATTTAAATAACTTTTTCTCGGTTTTTTTATTTAAAATAATAAATAATGTTTAATCAACACATATTTTCTCCATATCTACCAAACAATGAAAAAACGTTTTCTCAAAATTAGTATCAAAACTAATCTTTCCGTAAGATAGTAGCATAGACATAATAATAAAACTAGACTGCGAATTTGAGAGTGTTCCAACATTAGAACGAGATATAAAGAAAGGTATAGGTATAGTTAACTCAAATGTTAGAGATATTTCTTTCACGTAATGGAACAAAGGTAACTCTGTACCTTGAAGAAGTAGTACTAACACCTTGGAAAGTGAGACATAAGAGCCCCGCAAAAATAGCTTCATTTGGGAGGAGTCTTTGTATTTTGGAAGTAGAACAATAAGATGTAGAGTGCTTAAAACAATCTAGAATCTACAATATTAGATGATGCTTTCATATCCACGTTGATAAAATTGTGGAAGATAGTGAAATATATATCAAGATATCACGCTTATACAAAAAGTTTTCGAATCAATTAAACCATTTGAAATTATGGAACTCCATATAACCACTTTTATGGTTAAAATCATTTGCAAGTTCCGAGTTTCATTATGGTTCCGGTCTTGGCTATGGTGTGAACAGCTTAGTGGATCTCTGCATAGAGTTTTTGAAATGAGACATGTACGAGTTTTATTATATTGATGAGAATTGGTATTCTTTTGATAAAGGTAGTTGATTTACGTCTTTATTTAACATTTGTTTTCAATTAAACATAAAATTTATTCATTTGATATCGTTGATATGTAAATTTATGATTAAAAATATCTTTGAGTTTTATTTTCCTAAAAAAGTGAAGAAGAACTATCGAACTCATCCAAAGTGATTTAATAAATGTTATTTTTGGGACCGTCATGTAGTCCTCAAAAACATCAAGCATTCATTCTAGGTTAACGTATCAACTATTCAGGCCACCCGTGTATGATTTTTTGGATCAATAATGATAACAAGTTATGCAGTGGCCTTTTTTGAAATTTTTTTATTAAAAAATGATAAATAATATATTTGCAACTTAAAATTAAAATATTAGAAATTTTTGGAATAATGAAATGTTAATTCCACCCATTCCAAACACTACTACGAGTATATGAATCGCGCAATCTACATAGTAGAAATTAATAACATAATCACCGTAGTGTAATCTCTTCCGTCTTACCGCCCTCTAGTTATATGAGAGCAGTTACAAATAGAAAAGTTGAAGTTTAATTTAACAGAATACTGTCCCGCACATTATTTATAACAAATTACAGACTTCTCTTTTTACCATTATCTGGACTTGTGTTTAATAGTAAAATTATTAAAAAAATTACTATATATTTATACTATAATACAAATTAAATGATAATATTATAAACAATTCAATAACGAGTGATTTCGTAAAATAAACTAATATTTTAAACGTCCTTAACCTGAATGTTAAACAATTTCATTGAAATATGAAACTAGGTAGTTAATTTAATAAATGAGGAAATCGTTTTAAAGATAATTGTTTTTATTTACTATTATTATTTTTCCACGGAATCAGTAGTTTATGTCAAGTAGATTATTCAACAATTACGATATGTTATTGTTTGAAACTTTTAAAAGGTTAATGGAAACAGAATTTGTTTTTAAAACTGATACGACACGTCTTCAATATTATTTATCTACTCGTGACAAATTTTAAGAAAAATTGTTATTATTGAAGCTTAAATATGCTATACCAGGTTGTCGAATTTGCCTCCCCGCAAACTATTGCTAAAATATAATTTCTCGGCTTCGGTATTAGAATAACATTATTCTCGCATATATTTTCGTATAAGAATGGACACCGTTCTTAAATGATTTTTAATAATTTTATGTGGTGAGTTGGTGCCCTGAATAACAGTTTCAATTTGACAAGTGAATGGACGATGCATTATTCGGTCATGAGAGAGAATGATGTGAAGTTATTTCAATTTTAAGATATTATTTAGAATTAATTATAATGAGATTTTAGACAAAGTAAAGAAATTTCTTGGAAAGACCTAACCGTAAAATGAATGAATGGTTTAATATATTGAAATTCTTATATGTCACTATATGAAGATTCCGCTATATATGTAATAGTCCTATATGGACAGTTCTTATGGGAAAAAACGTCTCTACGTTACGATGCCGACAGTATTCTTTTTTTCTCTCTTTTGAGAAACTTTATCTATACTGTGCATGGTTGAGAATGCGCAGAAACGAGCTGAAACCTCGGAGGATAGAGAAAGCGTTATTATTATGTCTTCCTTAGTCGGTAAAACTTCCACATATAGAAAATGTCCATATAGGAGGAAGCTTTTGAATTTAAGTTATATTTATAAAGTCAACAGTCAAACATGAATCAGTGTTACCAGCCGAAGATGTAATTTTCCTAATGTATATTTTTAAGAATTTTTCTATAATTTCTATAATGTGAATACAAACCGAAACAGTATAAACCACTCGTAACAGGTCATTCCAGCAATCGTTCCATAAGAAAAATGGAATCACGATACTAATTCTGAAGCATCAAAAAAGAATTCTTATAATGCTTTAAACACCTTACAAGAGTATATGATCAACAATCTCTTTCCATATTTGTTTAAAAATTGACTAACTATAATCGCGTCTAAAACAGAATACCTACTTGTTACTTAGAAAAATCGCCAGCTTTGTTTCAACAAATAAATGTAAATGATTAGCCTTAGTAATACCTGCAGACACATTGCAGTCCAAAGAATCTTTTGTGTCCACTTTTCTTGCTGTGACACATGAGATGCTCAGTGTTTACAGCCGATCTATTATCCCAGTCCTTTTAGGAAATTCATAGTGTGAAATGGCTCTATGGAGAATTTATTTGCCCTTATGTTAGCAAATCCACTCTGGTGTGTTGGAGTACATAGTGTGAGGGAATTTGAGCAAATATATCATTATATCTCCTCATATACAGAAATAGCAAATTAAATGTACTGAAATTATACAAACACTATAAGTAGATGGCGTCCAGTATGAAATTCAAATAAAATTGTTATTCGAAATTGCCAAGAAGCTTTTTTTATATGTAAAATCGGACGTAACCACTATAAAACACTTTATTAGAAAAATTTTATGTAATTATTATCTGGCAAAAGATTTTCTTGAATAACTCAGTCGCAAACCAAGTAGAAGTTAGTCACGAAAGGGAGTAAAATTCTACTCAAATCAAATCTTCAAAATCAAACAATACCAATGGCAGACACTTTGCCTTCTCGAAAACTCACTTACTCCTTCCTGATTTCTGAAACCCCGTTGTTCAGATACTCGTCAGGGGCAACCCAGCCAAGAGATTCTGGAGTCAAAACTATATACGGGAGGCAAAGGTGCTTACTACTCGATACTATTGAAGGATGGATTTGGAATGTAAGGAGCCTCGAATCGATATCGACAAAGAAAGTGAACGGATAAAGATCTTTTTAATATTATAATAAAATGAACAAATTTCTAATAGGATGGATATATCCCATATAAATCAATTTTCACACCATTTTAACACTATATATTGCCGTATTTTGCCAATGACATCTCGAATGTTGATTTCTAGGTTTTTAGTTATCTCTGGTTTATCAACAAGCAGTACAAGCCCTAAAAAGAATAATCCATTGGGGTTAAATCACAAAATGTTGGTGACCAAGTAATTGAGTCATAACGTCAAATTATTCTTTCATAATTTATTAAATCAATTATAGCGTAGGATATACGACATATGGTTCCGTTCTGTTGAAAGTACAATCAGCGGGATTGATTAATACGACCTTATTGAAGAGCGAAAATTTTTTAATCATATTCTTATATCGTTCACCATCAATAGTAACGTTAGAACTATAATGTTGTGTTGATGGAAAGCGTATCGGTTATCCCCATACAAAATGAGTCTAATATAATGGTAGTTTGCCTTTAATATATGTAAAAGTTGAATCCTGAAAGCTTTGAAGCCAATATCTTTTCGTGAAATCATCCATTAAGTGGAAGGACACAATCCCAATTGCTGAGAACAGCGAGGAGTGGATTGATTTGGATCATCTTGATGTTTTCTTGTACAGCTTCTTCGTTGTGCTTTGTTCGGTGTCTTAAGGAATACACATTATCAGTAGGAGTAAACGTGGTCCAAAACCGATCTATTACTATTTGAATTTGCTACTTCTATTTCTTGAAGGATAATGTACGATATAAAGTGAATTTGACGAACATAATCATTATTTTGAAGAAAAATTTGCAACCGTTGTTCTGGAGTCTATCGATAATGAAATGTCAAACCGAATCACATAAAAAGCAGTGTTGTCGTGAACCTCTAAAAAACCCCCCATTTACGCAAAACTATTGGTTCATCGGAAATACTCGAGGCACCCGTGGACTTTGTTTCATGATACTCCCTGTATGTAAAATATCGACATATTATTTTTATGCCACCATAGGGGTAACGAAAACACGCTACATATCTGCAAATGTGGTTCTGACGGCAAGTAATAACATTTTTAAAGCTGTCGTGATGCTTACCGGGGGGCAATGTAAGCACGTGCGCTTGTAAGTTTAAATATATCCTTGAACAGATTTTATCAGCGGTTGAAACATATGTTTATATTTTTTGTTTGTTTGTTTTTGTATCATATTTTTGAGAAAAATAAGTCCGTCTGACATATAAAAATTATTTCTTTTACATTTATATATTAAAGTAAAATTTATAGCATTGCTTTTGTAGATAGTTACGAGTACATACATTTTGAGACACCGCTTTCAAGCTTCATAATCTGCTTCATAGTGTGACTTTTCTACGATTTGTTCTTGTTATTCTTTTTCTATAGTGCTATATCCCGGTGTGGAACATTAACCTCACACAACATTCTTCTCTAGTCCAGATCTTCCGCATTCCCTTCCAATTGCGTATTTTTAAAAGACTGATTGCGACTTCTTCCTGCCACCTTTTGTGAGGTCTTTCAATTGTTCAACGCTCTTCAAAATATAAGTACTCTTATCGTCTTTATCTGTTCATCCATCCGCCTTTTCACCGCAGTCTCTATACTATGTAACATTCCTTGTATTTTTGATGTAACTCAAGATTGTTTCTGCATTCCCTTGCTCCATTTCGGGCCATATATTTCTTTCACATCATCCTTTCGAAAGCATAGGTATATGTAATATGCTATTTTTTATTTTCAGATCCACGTTTCACAACTGTACTTCATTATAAGTCATGTTAGGCTCTTATATATTCTGACTGATGTACTTAGATACTTAGATATGTGAAATCTCTTGCTGATTGTAACGTTCTGGAGCCATCTGTTTGTACAGGATTGTGTTAATACTTTTGTTTTTTCTATGTTGACTGCTAGTTCTACCTGCTCAGCTTTATCGTACAGCTCTGAATTATGTATTAACCGCTGGTAGTGATCTCCCCATTGTATTGATGTCTGCATATACTGCTATTTGTCATCATCCTTCTCAAGACCCCTAGTTATCTCGAATTGATTGATTAGCTGATTCTTTATATGTGAAAATGCTATTTTTTTTTGGTCATCTTGGCGTTCACTAGTAATTACGACTTGTTATTGGGGGCTCCAAATACCTTACATTCATTTTTAATACAGCACCATATGAAAGGTCTAGCAGCTCTCTACACTTTGAGCTATTAACGAAAACAACTTTTTCCCTATTGCAGAGGACATTATTATTTTATTTTATTCGATATGAATTTATCAAATATACTATATTTTATTGATGGATATTGTCGTTCACATATTTGTAGAAATAATACGGACACAAATTTTTTCTCCAATGTTTAATGCCCGAAATCTTTATCTTCGACAAACATATTAAAATGTTTCAGTGATTCCATATGAGGATGATGTGGTATATTAGCTTCTATATAACTGGTACTTCAATAAGAGGTGACGTTAGTGACGAAGGTTCGTAGACTTAGTTTTCTTAAAGTGGTGATACGTCTTTATGTTTAATACAGATCGGCCAACTCATTTGCATATTCTCAGTGGTTCAAAAGACTCATAACCTTCAATTAACACAGATGTGCTGAGCTTAAAAGGATCATACAAGTGGTCGAAAAAGTGCACTAACGCCAGAAAGCATAGCAAAAATACAAAATGAAACAAACCATTAATATGCAAAACCTTTGTTTAAAAATGTTTTTAAATTGATGTTGAGAATAATCTTGAATTAATAAATCATCATCAATAGAGTTAATTCCAAGCAACTAAGTTACTTTTGATCTCTTAAGGAGTAATTTCTACCAAATAATGCAGGATTCAAATTGGGATAATAACATCAAATAGTTTTGAAATTATTTTTGTTAATAAAAAAATTAATACAAAATTATTAATATACAGTTTGAATTAAAAGCTCTTTTCTACTAATATATTTTTCAAAGTGTTTCTATAAACGTCAACAATTTATATTTTATGGTTGATGATACCCAAAACATTCTGGGTGATGTGAAAGATTGCATTTCTTACATAAGTGAGATTTTTACATGATACACATACTTTATATTTAGTTTATCTTATAATAATTAAATGATCTAACCGATTCGATATGAATTGGTCGATCAAATCGATTCCTCCCATATGAACTCAGTCAAGTTTTCTCCTCAATATATCGAAAAACATATTTTTCTTCATATATTTTCATTGCAAAAATTGAATTCGTATTGTAGATAATAAAGATATAATAAGATAGGAAAAAGATTTTAGTTGCATCAAAATTTGAACATAATTTTTTTCCCAATTAAATTTTTTGACCATAGTAGAAGAAACGATTCACAAATAAGAAAATAATAGCTCTGTTAAAAAGAAAATATTTTTTTTTTCCATAATAAAGTCAATCAATTAACTGGCAAAAAAGAGAGTTAACCAAAACAACCCCCTTTCACTACAAGTCGAATGATATTGTCAACAAAACCACCTGTTCATTCTTTACCTTCACATTTTTAACATTAGAAGTTTCTCTAAAAGCGGAAAAATTTTTATTCCTAGAAAATTCTAAATTATTATGCAACTTTAGTGGAAGTTGGTTATTAAGGGATTCAGCAAGATCGTTAATTAACCGATGAGAGTGGGACCTCTGGATTCTATTTCAAACAATTTACATAAAACCTTTAGTTTATCGATAATATCCTGAGGTTCCCGATGACTTCGTTTTATAATACTTCTTGTAAGTAGTATCGTAAATTAACAGAGGAGAGTATGTGCTTCAAACATCTCATCAGGCAATGTGAGCAATATTTTAACCCAAGTTTCGTGTTACAGAAATATTTGTGCCAAATTGATACTGCATTCGCTACCACAAGAACAAAAACAAACTCCTATATGATTTTCTCAAAAACATTAGAAGTGGATTAGTAATATCTAGATGAGAGTTGACCATGTTCTTGAATAAAAAAAACTTCGGTTCCAAATTAACTTGGGATTTCTAATCTTAAATGTTTTTATTATAATTTTGAGCACGCCACTGTGTTGGTAATGTCATAAACGTGTTCGTATCCAAAAATATGCAAAGTAGGAACACAGGAACTTCAATTTTAAACGCGCAATGCAAGTAATTTTTACACAACTCGAAACGCGAATAAAAATTACACGAGTTACAAGGGCTATTAATGGAACATCTATTTTGGTGTACGCGAAACTTACAATTCCAGAACAGTCTTAAATTAACTTTAACTCGCAAATATTTCCGAAGAATCGTGCTGGGAACAAGGCGAATCAGGTTTCGTTCGTTATTAGAGGTTAGGTGTTCCTTGAACTTGTAGAGAAATGGGAGCACTTTGTAAACATTTTCTGTCATTTAGGTTATTTATTACATGTTAATAAATATTATTGATTACAACAAATTATGTTACGGGGATTGTACACCTTCAAAACTTGGATGGAATATAAAGTATTTCTAAATACGAGGGTTATATGGAAAGTTATCGATCTCAACTTGAAATTGACAAGACTTCTCGATATATTGGGAAAATTTCTTCATTTCTTATTTCTTAGACCTCTTGATATGTTTCTAAATGTTATTTATTTTGGGTCTCTTCTGTTTCAAAATTTTTTTTAATAATTTGAAAAAGATAGATAAAAATTGACGTTCCTTCAAGTCTTTATCAAAATATGATATTGACAATGACAATTTGCGTATTTATATTGATCAATAGATCCTTCATCATGATTATCAAAATAAGAATAAAATCAAACTAGAATTTTGTTCTAATAATAAAAATTAATTTTTCCTTGGTTCTTACATCTCAAATATATAATAGTAATCAATATAATTATTTGTAGTTTTATTAGAATTTACAAAATAGAGCTATAAATTTTACTTAAATTATTTAGATCTTTTTATCATTTATAGCTTTTTAGTTCTGAATGTGAACAATTTCTAGAAATTCCCTTTTTCGTGTATTAGATTCCGTTTCAAGAATTTTTGAATCTTTGGTGTTTTTAATATTAATTTAGTAAAATATTTGGTTAATGTATTATGTCCTTTATAACTTATACTAATATCATATTTATTGAAATAATTCGATAATTGTTGGGAAAGTCCTTGTACGTATGGGAAGAAAACATGTTTTATGTTTTGGTTTGTTTTTTAATTGGGAAAAATATTTGCGTATGCGTTCAGAGATTCTCACTAAAATTTCAGCCATTTTGGATGCTTGGTTTCTGTTTGACAATTGTATAATTGATCGTTATAGAGATTTTTAAGAAATTGGGAAAAGATAAGTATCAAACTGTCATTAAATGTTTTTTAAATGGGTTTGCTAACTAAAATTTTATGATGTATCAAAAAATATTTCAGTGCTGCAAAAAACGTAGAAAAGTAGATGCAGAAGATGAAAAATTTTTTGTTTTAATTAAGTATTTATGTAAACATTTTGACTGAAAATCATAACGTACGTCATCTTCGTATTTGAGTTACATACGATGACATTTGGTAATACATGTTCGACCTTTGTAAACACATCTCATATCGAGAGCCGCACGTGAATAGAGCTTTGCACGACTTGGTATTAATCTTTTAACCGATCTTCAGCAGACTCATCCACGAAATCGACCACTACAATGGCTTATAAACTCAACTGAAAGTTATTAATTATAGTTTATTTATGTAATAATTTGCTAAAAAGAATAATTAAAATGTTCTGAGGGATCGTCATAAAAATTCTTTATTAGTAATAAAAATTGATTAGTATAGTATGAAAAATAATCAAATATGACAAAAATCAATATAAAAAATTTTTTTAATATTGATGGGAACGCTTCCTTTAGTTGTTAGGGAAAATAATCAAATGTGAGTTTACTTTTTTTAGTTAGATTATTCCAGCAACCTCTTACTTTACTTTACGCTTCTTATTTCCCAAAAACTCTTCGATAACCGATAACTTTGAATAATTTTCAAGCAGCTTTTGAAAAACTGAAAGTCAAAAACATTGTTTTTTTGTATCTTCCAGCGACTTATAGTTGATGTTAAGTTTGCCCATAATATACTCGTTTCATACTTTACAATTTACTGCGTATCCTATTCCTATAGACGGTTTCTTATTCCTGTTGTGCAATGAATTTCGTAGAATCAATGAGTAAACGCCATTCTGTTTTACAATAGTTTTACTTTATTGCTCAAAAAGTTCGTGGCTATTAGTGCAATACAATATTCCATTCCTCTTTTATAAAATTCTGAGTGAACCCATCCAGGATAAGGCAATTTTCATATCTGGGGTTAACAAATTTTATTTTGTAAGCGAAACCCCGAAAAGTTGTGCTTTAGATTTTGATCAATGTAAATCTCTGATGAGAGCAATAAACTCAGGGTAATTAATTAAATGTGGAGGATTTGCTTGTAGGGATAAATAGTTAGAAACACTAAAAATAGATTTAAATTCAACATCACCATCATTGGGCTTTAATATGGGAGAATTTTGAAATGTAAAATTTGTTCAGTAACAAATGGTACATCGGCATATACAAAACTTGCCTTAATGTAATGTAACATAAAAATTGCAGTAATAACATTGGGAAATTAAATGAAAAAGATATACGTTATTTCCGTCTTACCATTTTAGTAACACAATTCTACAGCTTTCACAAAACACATGTAGTACCCACTTTTGATCTTAGTTCACTATAGGAAAACCAAAATGAAGATATGCACTTTTTAGAGAATCTACGATGCGTCTTCTCTTCTCAGAAAATAGAAACTGTGTACAAAAAATAAAAACTATCAAACTTTGTTTGTACTTTCCATTCGAGAGATTGGACGTTGAGTACGAATTGACGAATACTAAACTTACGTTATCATGTAGGGTAATTGAAAAAAATGAGTTGTTGGAGAAAAAGAATGTAATGTGCTATAATATGTATGCCAACACTTTTAGGTGTATGTATGGAGGGTAGAGAAAACAATCACAATCTATGTGTTAAATAAGGGTAGCAACACATTAACATAGGGTAAATGTTAAAAAAAGCACCAAAAATTATTAGTAATAAAATCGCTCTAGTTGCTTATTTTCTCATAATAATTCTATAAGTTTATATTTTTTTTCTCTGTTTATTTCAATTCATATACAATTGCTACATTCAAACAATGCCCTTTGTTTACATCAGGGATATTACGGAAGGTTTTTGGACAGTTATTTATCGTATACGGCTGGACACTTTCTAAACTTTTCTTCTCTCTACTCTCCATAGGTTTATGGTACGTAGACGGACACATTTATAAAAATTTATTTTAAGATTTAAAAAAAAGGCAAAATATATAAACTAGTGTTATTTATCGATAATACCACGCTGGATAAAAGTCGTGAATATTTAAATTTTTTCTATTTATTTCATTAAAAACATCACGTCATTCACAACGAAAATAATATGACTTTTATTGTATTTTTAATTCATATTCTTGTATGTAGAATAGCGTTTTTTGTTATTTAAAATTATCAAACATATTATAATGACGAGGAAAACTACAAGTGGGTTTTTAGGTTAAAAGCTGCAACATACAAAGCGCGTCAGAAACCAAGTAACCAGCCAACCAAGAGATCAGATCACCTGGAATCACGACGAGAGTAAGAGAGACGAACATATAAAAATCGAAAGCTTTTCTTCGTTTTTGTCGCGAATCGCGAGCGCGGTGGCGTGTGGTATGCGGTTCTCGCTTGCAGTTGGCCTTGAATCCGTTCGCTGCACTTGCACTTCCCGCTTGTATTTGTCTTCCCTTTTCTCCTTTCCCCTCCACGACATATCATTCTCTCTCTCGAGCCCAAATCATCTCCCGCTCACCCCTCAGCGTTTCTTAGCCTGCGAAAAATAACTTTTAGTCCAATGCAGATACGGACAGCACTAAGATACAGCGGTGGCATTTATCGAATATCAAATTGCAATTATTTCCTAATTCGTTTAGATAATTCTAATTCTAATAATAATCTTTTATTTGGAACTAGAGCTTTCTAAGATTAATTGATTGGAATTATGTTATTGCTAGTACATAATGTGGATAGATTTATTAGGTTACATGTCTTATTTTAGTACCCATATCTTACTAAATAGGAAATACTCAACCAAATCACTCAAATAATTAAATGTTTATATAATGATCTGATGTTAATTGTAATTTTAATTCATTTCGGTAAATTCCTGCTCTATATAGATTTTAGTTTTACAATCACAGCCCTCTTTAACCGACTCATAAAGCTTACTAAGTTTAAAATAATTTTGTACTGAATATTTTCCAATATTAGAAACCTTTTCAATTCGTAAATAGTCTACTGCTGACAAAATCACATCTTGTAGAATATTTACCAATGTAAGTCTACCTACACAGCTCAAAAAAAGGAATCAATCTATTAAATGTGGCTTCTAAAATAATGTTATTAATACCATTGTGACTTCAAGCCAAGTAAATATATGCAATACACACAATTGAACAGATAGTGGAAAAAACAAATGAAGACCAGATTGATATCGGAAAGATGCTTGTAAATTTCCCAAAAGCATTTGACTCAATCAATAAAAAAATATAATGAAGGTTTTGAAAGATCAAGGCATAGAAACGATATTGGGAAGACTTACGCAATTACTTTGGAGGAATCAAAAAAAAAGTGTACCGAGCAACAAAGTAGAAAATGAAGAATTGCCAGTTAATAAAGAAAATACTCCAGGTAATTAACTATTTGCAACACAATTCAATCTACACAATAGCAAGTACTAAGAAATAAAAATAAACGAAACTTAAGAAAGAGCAGAGGTCAAATCATAGCGTACGAATACGACGTAGTTACAAAAACGTGAAACATAATGTTAGAAACTGACAACAGATAGAGAAGAAATGGGGTGTCATATGTTATGTCAACCGGTACAAAAAGAAATTGATAAAAATAGGAAGAGGAGAAGAATTGAATAATTGCATAACTTGAAATAACTAGGAATAACAATTAACAGTACGAATAAGGAGTAGATAAGAAGGCGGAAATGAATAGGAAAACATGATAATTTGATAATATCGATACTAATGTTCGGCGCAGAAACAATGGCAATGAAAATAAGAGAAAAAAACAGTAACGATAAAATAATAAGAATAATATTAGGACCGATTAGAATTAATAAAAATGAAGAGGAACATCAAGTTAAAACAATAAAAATACGAAGAACAATATGTCTAGGAAATCTGTGGAAACCGAACAAAGATACCGTAGCTTCATTGCTTTAATGAGATCCATTAAGTAAAAGAAAGGAAAGGTCTAGATCAAAGATGTGGAGTAGAATAGGAATCAAGCGTTGGACAGAAAAGACCAAAGACAGGACAACATGGAGAAAAACTAGAGGGGAATAAAGAGATAATGGGGATTGATCCATCCAGCAAAAAGGAGCTAGAAAGCCTTATGGGATTAAACAAGGAGTGTCTAACCATATGTATAATAAAGCTCTATTTTGCTTCGGTGCAATTTATCTTAATTATCTAGATTTCTTTTCTACTTCTATTATTATTTTATGTTACGATAGTGCTAATGAAATTTTTATTTTTACATCAAGTAAGAATTTAGTGAGAATTTAATGGCATTAATTCTACTGGAGTAAAAGTAACATTAGCATTTCGTTAACTGCGATCAGTGTGATAAAGTAGACACACTTCTTATACAGGACGAAGAAGCGTTAAAACAAGAGACGAAGGGCGATGAATTGACAACATTCGTCGTGGGTAATTTAACATTAAGATGCGCGGAATAACTTAAAAATAAAAACAATTTCCACAAAAATCTTTTTACAAGAAAAATGAGATGATATATGAAACAATCTGGATCTTTAGCTCACAGTTTCTTCTAATTTTACGACTTTGCCCTGTGTTTTCAGGTCTTGTAGTTTATAGCTCTTTCTAAATAAACATGGGCATTGATACTATGGAGTTAATCGTATTTCGAAGAGTTCAGCCACACTATTATTGTCTAATTTATCACTATTTCAATAATCAGAATTTCTATATGTGATGCATGCATCCAAATCACCCACTTCTCTCAGAATTAAAACTACATCGACACACGTTTTAATAAAAAATTAGAACTAAATACATCTCAACCCACATCTCGCAGAGAGAAATATTCTATCGTAGGACTTGATATGTTTTCGTAAAACATAGAATCAAAATGATCTTGTTAAACTATATTATCTTAAGAAGCCTCAATAATTTGGTAGCTCATTTTTTTAGTAAATATTATTTCAACTTCAAAATTCTTGGAGGTTCCATTTTCTGTTTTCAAATCTGCAAAAACCAAATCACTGTATGTTATTCTCATAGTCGTCATTAACGAATCCATCATGAAAACGTTTGATACGCTAATTTAGAAAATATTTCATTCATTATCAGTAGAATCATTTCTGATTCCCACATCTTTGCATTTTTACAAACATTCCCAGAACTTATCAATGCTACTTTCTCTTTGATTTAAATCCTAATTTTATTTTTTGTTTTGTCCATTACTTTTACCTTAAATTTCGCCTCAAAATAGAGGTTCCTGTTCGTCCAAATATATTTCTTTTAGTCTATCCTAACAGGTTTTCCACTTGTGCTGCCCTTTCAATATCCTGACATAACTTTGAGGAGTTTTTGAAAGTTATTAGGCACTATACTTCGAATCCTGATTTACATTTTCCAGGCATTACATAAAGGGCCTTTTCTTATAAATCCTTCATTATTTTTATTTAAATTTTCAGAATTTGTCGCTATTTATTATTAATTTTGTACAAAGACTGGCTTAAGTACTATGAGGAGGGAGTAAAACAAAGCAAATATTGCTTTCTTCACATTTGTTAATAGGTCCAACGGAAATGTGGCTGTTATGTCCTATTGAAAATGTTGGACCAGGAGATAAATATTTAGATTAAAAAGAAATTTTGATATTAAATCCTCAATTAAATGGAATAAAATCATCTCAAGTGATTTCTAATATATTTTTTGATGGTAGGTCCATCCTCTGTCCAAACCATCCAAAAATGATTATAGGGATAGGATTATAGGAAATAGGGATACTACAGTCGCAGATGTAGAAGTATCTAGTAGTAGAAGTATTTTTTCGACTCTTTGATTACTCTCTATACTTTTGATATACTCAGGTTCATCTGTACAATTGTTGTGGTAGTTCAACATTGCTACAACCACAGTCTTTATAGATTAAGAGAACCTTTTCAACAGTTTTTGCTTAGGTCAAATCAAGAAATTTTTTATTCAGTTTTCTTCAGACTAGATTACACGATTACACGATTACTGTATGTCGACGCTTTTATGTTTTATTTAACAACTTTTTTAGTAGATGTTTCATGGTTTACTATGTTCCTCATGTAATTGAATTAAATGTTCACCTTATATCTTGCTAGAGCTGCATTTAGCGCATCTTCACTGTAATTTCGGGATAGCTTGCTTATTACCTTCTTTTTATATCAATACGGCTATCACTATCACAATCCATTAGATTCTCCAATGGTTACCGGCTCTTTCCAAAACTTAAAAAGTCTTGCGTGGTAAACCGTTGTCTTCGAATAATAAAGTGATGGGAACGGTGAATCAGTGGTTTGCAGCAGTTGAACAATCTTTTTTTCACTATTTAATAATGGAAAATATTGTGTTGCCAGGGCAGGAATAAAGGTATCAGTACTCGTATTTGCAACGTTTTTCAATAAAACTCAAGTCGCAATTTAAAGACGCACAGTTGCCGATAATTTTCTGTAACCAAACACCTGTTGTCGACAGTATCAGAATAGGTATAATGAAACTCCATAGTAAGTTATATGTTTTTCAATTTTTATTTATTTTATTCCATTTTAAAACAATTATTGATTTAATTATTTAGCGTTGTATTTTCATTTGTTTATTAGACTCATTCGATTTATTATGTCTATATATTCGTTTTGACACAGATTACCACGATTTTTTTAGGTAACCCTGATTTACGGTATATCAGAGCCCATCATAAGGAAATAACACAGCCTCTAAAATTAATTCGAACCTCACAATACCTTTTCGTCCAACCTTAATAGTTTAGTGCCTATACTATACAATTTTTATCTCAAAAAATCAATTAACTCATGAGAGAATCAATTAAACAATATAATCTTCCTCGTTCTTATCACATATTTCAAATTTTGTCCTTTGACTTCATACTTCTCATTCATAGTATCGATGTATCTGTAGGAGTACCTAATTGTGCTGCATATGTTTATGTTTGAAAATAAATATTTTTTATCAATTTTTCCAATAACGTAACCAATAATCTTAAGTAATTATACTTATATCAAAAATTTGTCACAAAAGTGCAAATAGATAATTTTATCTCGAATAATACTTATTGTTTATAAATAATGATGAACAAATTTTTGCGAGATAAGTTTTAAAATGTTTTATCATTCATTTATTTCCGAATAAACGAAATTTCTCTGTAGCGATTAAAGCATACCCCGTTGGCACAGTTGATCCAATACCTTATTCAATTGCAAGACTAACGGAAGACACCAAAGTCTGTCCTCGGCAAAGAAAACGTGTAGATAAATCTAAAAAATGAAAGCTCACCGTCCATATCTTCTGTACTTAAAGAAGAAACAAGATCTTTCTCATCTTCATGTACGTTTTACCGTTATTGAATCATGAATTTTTCAATGTTTGCTGGTCGTGGCAGGAATTTGAAAACGAAATTGGATTTATAGTGAGTTGTACGTCAAATATTTTAGATTGCCGACAAGTTTTTTCGATAAACAAGCTGGATTTATTTGCGAATGAATTCATGTAATAACAAAATCGGAATTACACTATGAAATATAATTTACTTTTTATTTTTTACAAGATGTCCAAAATTCAGGATACGGTTCTTCTGAAAACCTGCTAAACTCCAATAAATCCCTCAGTTCCAATTACAAACTCATTATTTGAAAGTTCACAAAACTTACTTTTCTGCGATACATTCCAACGAGTCATCACACACCAGACCCAAGTCACTGATTCTTTAATTAGAATACCCATCGAAAATCATCCTAGTTAGAACTTTGTCGAAAAAAAAGATACTATACAGGGTGTTCCAGTGGTGCAAAAAACTCGGGAGTGAGTAGATAACGCCAAAATAATGCTGTGACAGAAAAAATATTTCTCATACGACCCCTTTCAATGGCCTAGGGGTGGCTCAACGCATAATTTATCTTCGGAAACAAAAAAGTCACACGGTGTCAAATCTGGTGAGTACGGTGGGTGTTCGAGCACTGAAGTTCGCTTACTGGCCAAATACTTTTGGTCAGGAGTCGGATTTTTTGTCATGTGTAATTCCTCGTGTAAAATTTTTCTAACCGTTTCTTTATCGGCGTTTACAGCCTCGGCTATCATCCGGATGCTTATTCAACGATCTGCATGCACAATTTGGTTCATTTTCGTCACTGTTTCCGGAATTTAACCATTTACAGGGCGACCTGAGCGCTAGTCATCTTCAGTGCTCTCTTGGCCATCACTACAGTGCTTACCCCACTCAAAAACACGCGCACGAGATAGAAAATTGTCGTTATAGGCATCTTGCAACAAACGTGTTTTGGGACGTGCATAGACAAGACATCTAGACCCAACGCACTAATTTTTTACCCCACCCGTCTAGGGCGCCCACTAGGCGCACAGTCTCGTTAACTTTCGATTGTATACAGAAAGTAAACAATATTTCTTTATTAGAGAAGTGGATCATTTATTGTATTATAGACACCACTGAGTTAAAAGAAAATAAAACTATTAATTATCTTCAGTTGCTAAACTGAGTTTGATTAATAATGTTGTTTAAAACCTTATTTTGTTTAATAATCCAAAAATGTCATTTTTGGTTTAAAATTTTGGTACAATTGGTCTTTACGAATGATAGTGCCGATGATGAC
This sequence comes from Diorhabda sublineata, assembly GCF_026230105.1. Lineage (NCBI taxonomy): Eukaryota > Metazoa > Arthropoda > Insecta > Coleoptera > Chrysomelidae > Diorhabda > Diorhabda sublineata. The sequence continues at coordinate 8,040,176 of NC_079477.1, read as the reverse complement.
ATCATTCATTATCATGGATGCCAACGTACAATGTAATTATCTCTAAAATGGTTTTAATATGTGTGAGTATATAGGGACTGAACATAGGAATGTTAGGAATGTTACCGGCTTTCTACAACTTTCAAAAATATCGTAAAAAATAAATAGTTGTGTTAAATCATTTAAATTCATATATCTTGTATAAAATATTAATCGTTTTCTAAAATTATAACGAAATTATTTTAATTTACATGAAAAATTTTATACATAGTTGTCTTTCCATTTTGTTAAACAATAAAATTACACAGTGTTACTGGTATGGGAATTATTTGTTGAGCAAAAGACTGAAAATTAAAGTTGTTGTATTCGTTATTTTTAACAATTATTCTTGTAGATATAAAATTAATTCGTTCCAGATAAGGAATCGTCCTTCCTGTTTGTCTTATAAAAAAAGGGGCAAAGGAAGTACTTGTAGTTTATTTGGCATACACAACATGCGGCAGCAGTAAAGACTAATCCACATGATTACATGTCTGTTTTATACAGTTGCTTGAGCTTCATTCATAAGTATGAGAAAAAAGTCGAGAGTAGAGTGTGATTTCGTATATTATTACTATTTTTGACATCCTAATTCTTCTAGTAGATGTTGTGAAGAAAAAATATGAAAATAGACAAACAATTGGGAGTGACCTCTTTTGAAGAACTTATACCAAGGAAGTCGCTAATAAAACTCACTTTTGGTGTATTGTTGAAAATATCAGGCGTTTACAGCCTCGGCAACCATCCAGATGCTCATTCGACGATCTGCACGCACAATTTGGTTGATTTTAGTCACTGTTTCCGAAGTTTAAACAGCCACAGGGGGACCTGCGTGCTGGTCATCTTCAGTACTCTCTCGGCCCTCACTAAACGCTTGCATTACTCAAAAACACGCGCACGAGATAGAGAGTTGTTATCGTAGGCTTCTTGCAACAATTTATAGCACTCAGTTGGAGTTTTCTTCAATTTAACGAGAAATTTGAGAACGATACGTTGCTCCGGTTTTTCGTTACACATGTTTTTCGGCACGAGAAAAAAAAACGTTCGTTGCAAACCGCTACTGTACAAATACTATAATAGTGACGGAAACGTGTTTTGGAACGTGCATAGACAAGATATCTAGATACCCAATGCACTACTCTTTTTTTACCCCAACCTCTAGGCGCGCAGTCTCGTTATTTAATAGCCAGACCTCATGTGTCCCAGTACGAATAGACGATGAACAGGTACCATATGCTAATACAGCGAATTATCTGGAGCTAACACTAAATGTGAGTTACGCTGGAAACCTTGCATAAAAAAAACGAGAAGAGCTAGGTATAAGATATGAGAAAATGTATTGGTTGCTGGGAAGATAATCCACTCTGCCAAGTTATAATAGACTACTTGCATATGAATAAATCCTGAAACCGGTATGGACCTACGGGATCCAACTATGAGGATGTGCCAGTGAAAGCAACACCCAAATGATCCAAAGATTTCAACATAAAGTGTTGACGCACCTCGGTACTTTCGAAATAGCGATCTTCATCGGGACCTGGAAAGAGACACAAGGCAGGTATCCACTAAATTCGCAAAGAATCATGAACAGCAGCTCTTAAAACATGTGAGCATCGAGGCAATCCAACTCCTCGTCAACACGAACATAGAGAGAAGACCGAAGAGGACGAAGCCTTTTGAGTTAGTTATTTAAGGGCTTTGTGAAGAAGCATAGCAAATTGCCGAATTTCACATATTAGTGTAGGCAATAATAATTGTAGTTATAATAATTGCATGAGCTGTTACTGAGTAAGACCATTAGTTTACAGGCACTTAGGATAGAACAAAATTGTTCATTGATCGTGACAATGATCAGATCACAATGATAGTAATTAGTACATTGCTACATTTAATACAAACAGAAAAATCTATGTATTAATGAATGATTGTGTCAGTGTAATATGGTTTAACTATTGGATTATATATTTTTTGTTTAGTTCACGAGATTTTATTGTCGAAGTGACCTTTATTCTACACATTCTTTCTCACCTAAGTAATTCTCTTGAACATAAATTACGAACGGGGTATATACTATGTATCACGAAGGACCCATAGATTTATTTGTAATGTATAAGATTTAATTTCCAAAGGTAGATGACCTCAATAACGATATAAGCAATAGAAATTGTTAATATTCATGGAATAAACAGAGATACTTGCAGCCTAATTTTCATATTTAAAAAAAACTAGGGTTTTTGTAACTTTTTTTTAAGAAATACAGATATAGGTACAATTTCTTACAATTTCCGTCAGTTTTTTGGACGAGAAAAAATTAAAGAGATATCAGAGTAAAAGACTCAAATTTTTAGCGCTTTAAGCTGTGCTATAGAATTTATTAAAAAATTCAGGATATGATTATGGATTGATATATATTCGATTTGATTTATGTAAGGATAAGTTATCAGTCGTGTAAATTGTTTTTCGTAGATGAGTTTAATGTAACTATGATGCTATTAAAATTTGAGGATCTAATATAATAAATTTTTTATGTAAAAGAATATTTATTTTGTAAACGACTGTATATTAACAGTGTCAGTTCATTTACCTGAGTAAGTTCCGCAAACCCTAAAGTAAATTTAATTAAAATGTGAAAATTGCATGGATCAAATAGTTATCGAGATGGAACAAAACATCCGAGAAAATGAATACCGCGGCCATGGAGTTAGCAGTGCATGTAAAATAAAAGAAGGTAGTGATTCTATACCAAAAAATTTACTTCACAAGTTTTCGACCGTCTATTTCAATTCAAACCCGCGAATAAAAATGTTTATTTGAAGATAATAGGGTGTTATCAGAATATTATCGATTTTATTAAAACCGACTTACTTTTACTTTCAACCCTCTCAAAAATGTAGAAACATATTGTTCCAGTGAATTTCTAAAATAAAAATTAAACAAAAAATAATGTTTTTATATGATCTGTGCTATTTATATAAATATTATTGAATATTTATTATAATATTGAAAGAGTTAATAAAATCGAATTTACAAATATCGGAGTTATCAGAGAATTGTCGCATTAGATACATGGCCGGTAGTTTTAACCAACAATTTTGTCTTTTTTTAAAGTTGTTGTAGTTATGAGGGTCCTCATAGCAAAACGAAATCTTTTGGTTTTGAACATCTCATACAAATTAAAATGAGAACAAAAAAACTAAAGTATAAAACACCGGGAATTTGGTACTGTATTAAAACCAATATTCTTTTATATTCAATTCTGAAAACACATGAATTACATGGACAACTAGCGAAAGATAAAAAAAAGGACCATAAAGCGGATTTTAATGAAGCTAATGCCTTCCTTCATTAAACGACGACACTTAATTCGTTAATTGTGCCTTATTCGCGTGTGCGTGTTTATTTGGCAGATATGTCATAAATAAAGTGGATTTTGTTAGAATCGCCGTTCTGATAATTTCCTAATGATACCAAGCGTAAGTATTTGTATTTAGTTAGTAGCGTGCAATAACTCCTGGAACGTTTTTAAATCGATTAAGTGCTTATACACATGATAGTGTTACACACCCCAGTTTTGCTCAATCAACATCAGTCAAACAATGGTGTTTGAAGATTTATTGTGTGTGGTTGTTATACCGTAGAAAAAAAGAAAGGCGAAGAAGACAGAGAAGGTGAGTACATCCCCTAATATATTACTAACCTAAACATGGTCTTATTTGAAACGTTGTATCCAAAACTGAGAGAGTACCCATCAAAATTTTTTAACTACTTTGATGAACTATTATTTTTATCCTGTCAAGCAGACTTCCTATTTGATCCCTTTACGGGACGAAATTGAAGAATTCGAAAAAAGAATGGCAATAGGGAATAAAACACTTAGAGCTCTAGATAACCTAATAAGGTCCAAAGATACCTCAAGGGCAGCGAAGCTAAGAATTTACAGGACAGTTATACAACCTACAGTGTTATATGGTAGTGAATGCTGAGTCATGAATAAGAGAGAATGCATAGGTTAAAAGGTTATATGGTCAGGCAGAGATCAGTTATATAGTAAGGGCAAAAAGAATGAGTTGGTTGGAACAAATAGCCAGAATGAAGGGTAAAAGCAGATTTAACAAGAGGAGGAGACGCAATACGAAGAAAAGGGCGTCTACGTAGAAAATGGCTGGATGCTTATAAGGAAGACTTACAGAAGTTAGAGATAGCAATCTGGCGCAATGCAGCCGTGAATGAAAGGAATTGGAGAAAAGCAGTAGAGAAACTTTAAGCCGGGGTTTATGAGGCCTGCTGCGGTGTTCTATACATATATATTAAATGGACAGTAAACGGTACCGTTGCAATGTAATGCAAATCGTTTTGCTTCTTTTGTCGTATTTACAATTACACAGACAAGTCAAACAAAAAGAAAACTTTGATTTTTGAATATAATGCAAGAATTTACATAATTTATTTACACCATGTGTATCTCGAATAATCATTCCGATAATATCTGTATCAGGTAAGATTTCTCGGAAGAAGTTATTGTTTTAAATATTTGTTCACTTTATGTTTAACATACGAGTAAATATTGGATCGAAGTTTATTATATCGTTGACGTAACTAAATATAACTGTTGATATTATGGATATAATCAATACGGTTCTTTGTTGATAAACGATTTTATAAAATTTACATAAAATTCGTTGAATTTGTTACAAGTAATCAGTACACGAAACAACCAAGATTTTTTATATTTGGGTATCTAGCACTGGAGGTAATTAGGAACAAGATTATGATTGGATTATAGTTTTGACAGTTTACAATTATTTTGAGTATTACAGTTTTGCCAAGTAGGTACATTTTCGGGATTATTGCAAATGTTGTTGTGTTACTTAATTGTTGATTAATGAGAGAATGGAAATTCCATAATTTCATAGACAAATAAGTAGCATTTTTTTCTTCTTTTTTCTTCTGCCCAGCTCCTCCTACGTCTTCCTTTCCTTTTTTTTATAAGTTCCTTATATATCGTCATATATCTTCCTTATAATCGTTCGTCTCTCATTCTCATAACATGGTAAAACCATCTCAATTCTCCTTCTATTATATTTTGAAGTGGTTTTAAATTCAAATTTTCTCTTATACGGTTAACCCATATTTAGTCGTATCTTGATTTATTACTTATTTTCCTCAGAAATTTTTATATGGGTGTGGCTACTTCTTTATATATTTTTTTGGGATTCTCTTTTTGGCCAGAAATTGTGTCTTGATTGCAATAAATAATTTTCTAATCTCCGACTTTATACTGTTTAATTCTTTGTCTTTTAGTTCTTTTTATTCCTTCATCTAACACTATGGTGAATAATAATAGGCATAGTATGCATCCTTACTTTACTCCTTTTGTTGTTTCGAAACTATTTGATACCTCTTGCCAAACTCTGTCATAGTTTTTCGTCTATTTATATAAAGCCTTTACTCCGTTTATTAGTTTTTCTTCTATACCTCTTCTAGACCTCCGTTTTCTAGGATTTATATGTTATTCCTATTGACTGTCGAATTTTTTTTCAAAATCTATGAAACATAGATGTATATCTCTGTCTTCTCTTATTGCTTTTCTTGTCATTTGACTAATTATAAAGTTTGCATCTGTTGTTCCTTTGTTTGTTCCTATTATTCTCCTATATATCTTGCTGTAGTTAGTAATGTGATTCCTCTATAATTGTTACAGTTTCTTGTGTCTCCTTTCTTGTATATTGGTGTGATTATACCCACTTGCCAGTCTTTTGGCGCTTCTCCTGCGTTATATATTTTGTCAGTATGACTTTAGTGTCTCTGTTATTTCCCTTTCTATCACTTTTATCTTGTTTGTCGTTATTTGGTCTATTTCTGGTGTCTTCCTTAGTTTCAGTTTCTGTATTGCCTGTTGTATTTCTTTTGAACTTATTTCACCATTGATTGTTTGGGTTTCTGTTAATCTTACGTGTTCTGTGGTCTTTTTTAGTTTCGTTTATATTCTTTCCTTCTAAAAGATCTTTAAAATATTGTCTCCAACTTTCCGTGATATAATTTTCGTTTGTTATAATATCTCCTATTTTATCTTTTATGTTGATGAGTACGTTCCTCTTATGTTACTTGTTTTTTTGGTGTTTTTAATGACTCCAGAGAAAAGTTTTTGATTTTCCTTGTAGGCTTTTTCTTCTCTCCAAATTCTCGCCTTGATTTCGGTTTTTGTTCTTTAACTAATCTCTTAGTTTCTACCTTTCATTTTGTATTTTTCTTAGTCTGTTTGTGCACTGTATGTTAGGTATTTCTTCCATCTTTTTTTTTTCTTTTAATTGCATCTTTTATGGTCTCCGACCACCACTTTGTTTTCTTGTGTTGCGCACTGACTATTTTTGTCGTTTCATCTATTTTTTCGCTTGCATATATTATTCTTTCTAAACTTTGTCCACATTTCTTCCACTCTTCTTCTCTCTTGATGTGTTTAATTTTATCTTGTATCATTTCTTGGTATCTCATTTTATTCTCAGTTTCTCTGAGTTTATTTTTCTTTTGCGTCTTTCTGTCTATTTGTTATTTGCTTTTAATTTTCATCACGAGTAGGTAGTGGTCACTCCCAGATTCTGGACCCCTTCCAACCTTGACATCCTTGATTTTTCTCCAAATACTTTCACTTACTTACTAGATAGATCAAATGAATCGAATACATAAAAAATTTAATATAAAATATAAAAAAATTTATGTGGATGTAACTGAAAGAAAAGAAAAAATATAAAAGTAGAGTGATTATAAATAATATTTCACATTTGTACCTTTAATTCTTAATGTAATTCAAAGATTTTTTCTCAATATACGTTACAAATATAAATTTTGTAAATGAACATTCTTCAGATATTAAAGATTATCGATTTGATATTCAAACAATGAGTGTAGTTGATCCGTATCCTTTGGACCCGCACCACGACGCATTAGGGGTCAACGTCGTCAACTCTGGCCTTGAAAAATCTTGGCTATTATTGCCATTCGCCATCATCGACCGTCGTCCGACCCCTACCACTTTTACCGATTGCTTTTTTTTCATTCTTCTCTTCTTTTCTTGCATGTTTTCTTACAGCTTATAGCGGAAACAGGCTGCACTGAAACGTATACGGACATTTAACGTTCCTATGACGTGCTTCGGGGAAAACTAAAGAAAATATTATACCATTTCAGGTCAAGAGTTTTATGTGATATGTTAAAGCCGAAAGAAAATATTTTATACTATAGGAAAATATAGTTTTATACTATTATTGAGCGGAACCACAAAGGTAGAATGAATTTTATGACATTATAGTTTCCCTGTTAACCATTTTAGAGCAATCAAGTACAACGTTTCTAAACAAAGTTCTCATAAAAGATGGATCTTCTGTAAAATATTTAATAAAATTACCATTTTCATGACTTATTACTATAGGTATGTCAATCTTCCATTAGCATTCTGATTACATTATGTAGGTATATGTATATTGGCAATCTATAGATTCTGTAGATATTTTCAGTATATGTCGCGAGTGATCGAGAAATTGACAGTGCTCATTTACATATAAATTTTTTATTCTTTGTAAATATTCTGGATGAAAGTATATCAGTCGAATATGACATCCAAGTCAAATAATCGATAATCTACTAATTTCCTAATATTGAAATAACTTATTTCTTTAGAATGTACTAAGCTGTAACATTATTTCTTCCAACTTGGTTGGAAATTGCAGAATTCATTTCATTCAACTTTTCTTGCTTTTATAAGTAAACTATTATTAAATTATTTTTGTTAATGGTGCAGAATGTTTTCTTGTACATAAAATATATTATCTGAAATGAAGAAAAAAAAAATGAAATCTTGTGCTCCAGAATACCAATCGAACCTAAAGCGAGCTACAAGGTAACTTAAAGAACACTAAAATATCTTAAAGAATAATGAAGAGATAAGCTTTATTGTCACTAGGAAATTTTTACAATTTTATGGACAATGCGTCAAAAGTTTATATTAGGTAATATAAAAATACAAAATAATGATTGAATTCAATAGTAGCAATTATAATGTATATAATATCTTACATCACAAATTGAATTATGACAGTTTCTAGAGTCTATGGTAAATTGTAGAATTCAGCCACAGAATAATAAGATCTTTCAAGCAGAAATACCTTTGTCAAACCTCGAAATTTATCAAAATTTTTTGCCATTTTGATTCAGAAGGTAGCTGATTGAATAATTTTTTCGCACTGAAGATAATGGAATTTTTCATCAGATCAGAAGTAGTTATAGTTAACTAAATCTCCAACTTCTTTCTTCTAGTAGGGTAGGTATACATTGATGGGTCTCTCAGATGGAAGAATTTGCGAACCAAACAAACAGATTTTAAAGTGAAGAGAGCGGGGAGAGTTAGAATTTTGTAATTTTAAAATAGAATTCGCAATTTGTTCTACTACTCAAACCATAAATATTACGAATAGCTCTTTTTTGTAATTTGAAGATAGAATCCATACCCAAGATGCCAGATGAACTTAGAATCAGGTATTATTCACCAGCTAGTTTCTGAAATTATTGCGTTTCTACTATGTCATTGTTTTTCTAAGAATGTTAAATGGTAATAATAAAGTTATGAGACAATAATTTTTCATATTTGTTTCTGGAATGGAAAAACTACCGTTTTATATTTTAACATTAAAATTAAAGACCTTTTAATTCACTTCATTACTATTAATTGAGTTGGACGGTGTTCAAAGCTTTATTTTAGTGTTTATTGCAGCTCGTTAAATATGTTTGTATATGTTATTATGAGGGCCGGATCGAGCTAATTAGTCAGAATAGTTTTCAGGTTATAATTAGATTTATAATGTGTAAAATTATCAATGATGATGCTTCAATTATTGGTTATTAACCACACAACTAACTTCTGGAACTGACCATTTAGGCACAATTTCAAAGGAAATAGTCTAGTGTCTTCAGCTAATAAACTGCAGTACCTCATTATTATGAATTCTAGAAAACTTTCAATAAATGATACGAAATATTGACGCAATTATCAGGCTGATTGCTCAGTTTTATAAAATCCTGTGTGCTCCAAAGTCTAAAATTATTCTATATATTCTATATATTCTGTTTTATAATAATCTTAGATGAACATCTTTGTTCATCTAAGATTATTCTGTTTTATTATTCTATTATTATTCTGTTCATATTTTGATAACGACAGATTACTTCTATTCTATTTAGCTTCTCTAAGCTTTATTTGATTAAATTGTTTCCCGTTGCTTTTAATTGCACAGCTACTAATTTAAACAGGGCTCACTCCTTAGACTGGTTTCCATCAACAATAATATCCTCTGCAAATATATTGGTTGGTAAAATAAATATATACTGTCATAGTGTTAATAATATATTTTAAAACTCAGTTTTTGTTATAGCATTGTTTTTATTATTAAATTATCGATCGACGTCACTGTATTAATAAATATCTATCCTTTACTATTCAACCTTTCAGTTTGGTTTCTCCTTATATGAAATATCCTGTTTTCTCGTAAAAAGAGACGCACGAAGCAAAATCGCTATTGCTCGATTTTGGTCGCCCGAAGACAAGAAAAAACGAAGAAATCTTCGTTAGTAGGTAATTGTCAAGAAGAACGGGTTAGAATCCACTATCAAGTGCTTGTATCTTCGCTTTTTCCGCAAGTTGTTTGAATATTTGTGAGGTAGAGTTATGTTTAAAATTGTATTTAAAAATTATTCGTTGGGCAGGTGAACGGCTAAGAGGCATTAGCTTAAAGGTGAAACAGATCATATATCGTGATTAATTATTTAATATATGGAATTAATTACAATACAGTAGACATATGAGCATAAATGAAATTCGCCCATACTTTGATAACTATATCTATAAATTAGATATTTGTGTGAATGTTATTTTGGCGTTGAATTAATATTGGAGATTATAATAATTATTAATTTATATTGTTACCACATTTCATCTATCTGTTTGTCTGTTTTACTAATTTTTCATCAACTTTTAATCAGACTATTGATTTTGCATACTCTCTAGTAAACTTGTACAATGTTAAATCAAATTAACTAAAAGATGGCCTTACAAGAAGCAGATAGGATTCATAATTTTACTAAAAGATTATTAAGAGAATAAATCAAGCCAATCTTATGAATATAATTAATTTTATCATAGTCGTATTGTATTTCAATGATCATGTATTCAAATCTGACCAGAAAAAGTTCAATTATTAGCACTCATATACACACATAATAGTATTTTTGATTGAATTAATATCTATTGTATTTTAGGGTACACGTTGTTAAACGAAGTAAAGCGGTTCCTAATCTCATTCACGGAATTTATTCTTGGTCTGCCTGGTCATTGTTTATTCAACGTAGAACCTTCTAGAAATTGGTAACATTTCTGAATCGTGTGAACACTATAACAATCATTAAACATACGTCAATTGCTATGTTCTATGTTCTCTAAATTTACGCCGAGCAACGGTGGTCGATTGAATGTTGCAGTGAAGCTAACACACAAAAAGCACTGCACTGTTTCGGTGAAAAACTCCATAGCTGCTGGAATTCCGAAATATCGCATCGTGTATTGGACACCTTGTATGATATATTAAAATTACCATATATTATTTTTATCTCTTGTTATATCTCATTCAGGGCCGGATTAATAAGGCCCGGGACTAAAATAATGACGGGGGCCCCCTTATGGAATTCGGAAACCCGGAAAAATTCACAAAATAATATCAATACGGTAGATTTCTGGTATCAACACATCAAAAAATACAGAATGATTTCCAAATGATGGGGCCCTCTTGGATCTGGAGCCCAGGACTATAGCCCCCCCAAGCCTCTAGCTTAATCCGGCCCTGATCTCATTGAATTGTTTTCTACCTGTATGAGTATTTCGAACAAAAATAAATAAAATTTCCTTCTATTATTAATTCAAATTGAATTGCAAAATATAAAAAACAAATAAATTTTCTTAATGTTTCTATAATCGTCAATGAAAGGTTAAATTCCGCATGCAATAACTCAACCTATTTTTCTTATCTTCTCTGATGAATTCACATAACTTAACACAATGGCATATTGTGTAGAGGGTATACAGAATACAACAAACATATACCATGATGTTTACATTTTTTGTTGTAATTTCAATCGTAATCTGCTTAGTTGTAAGGAAATGACATAAGTAAACAGCGTTCGCCTTATTTTTTTTTAGGTTATCTGTGACTGTTTAACTCTAATTACTTGTATTTTTCCTTTCTCAATTTCAGTGGTAAATTTAATATTATTATAGTAATTATCGTGTAAACAAAAGATTAATTGATTCTATATCAAAATCATATCTTAATTCCAACAAATCTATTTTTTTCTTATTAGTTTTTGAGATACAGCTATAATACTAGTTAAAAATAGAGGTATAAACATACATATAAATGCTGAAATCAGAATCCAATTAAAATAATTTAAGGAATTTACTGAATAAATGTTCTTATACGAGGCATATTATGAGATGCCGTAAAACTAGAGGAGTTAGATCACGCTACCTAATTACATAAATACCAGCATGTTTGAATAGTAAGCTCTCACTGCATTGGAGTAGATGCTATCGCAGTGTAAATAGTAATACCTATGACAGAAAAGTCAGTTGTACATGATCAATTATTGTGAAAAATTGTTACTCGTTGGCTATGACATAAGATTTCTAACAGGTGATGAAACATGCATATTACAATATTTCTATCCTCCAGGAGAGCCGTGTGTGGATTCATGGGGATTTCCCAATACGAACAATGGCAAAACAGCAAAGGCCTATCAAGACAGTTATTCACGCAGTACAGGAAAACTGAAAGCAACTGAACTTATAGGTCATACAGTTATACTAAACTGGTACACCTCAAAATATTTACCTGCAGTTCTTGAGGATTGAGTTAACGTTGCATCACGATTATGCATCGTTACATACTGCGCAGTAAAGAATTTCTTCGTGAAAATAATGTATCAGTCATTGAACATCCACCCTATAAGTCTTATTTGGTCAAAGGTGATCTGATAGTATATTTGCGACAGTGAACAATATGCAAAAGGAAGTTCTTTAAGTTTGTTACACCAAATCTGTTCTGAAAAAATACCTGTCGTGTCTTGGAAACATGTACCAATTCACACTTCAACAATCTTCCATCATAGGTGTCTGTACGACTACATTTAAATTCAGCAAACCAATAACAAATGGCTCTTTACGATAGAGCAGAGTCCGGAAAACACTTTTGAAGCAATTGCTGATCTTCTACAGTATTTTTTTTCATTATGTTTCATGTCCATATTATCTTAGAACAACATTACAAAACTTATAAAAATTATTATGGCGGTTGGAAAATGTTCCTTCAGATGCAACCACCAAAGATGTGGAGAATATAAGGAAATCTATTTATCGAAGCAAGAAGGGGATGTTAGTTATTACTTTAGTTTTTATGATTTTGCGTAGTAAGCAAATGTTTTACCGCCGTTATACTGTTAATTGATTATTCTAATAATGTAGGTTAAACATGTCTCCATTTCAAATTGTTAGCGACATTCGCCATTCAATAGTGTGGCCCAAAATAATTATTCGTGGGTTTCATTTCATCATAGAAAAATCCAGTCTCTATTGCTGGTATAATGGAATAGAGAGGAAACATTCTGAAAATTGCTGTAGATTACGTAGGACCTGGGAATGCTGTTTTTACCTCTGAACAAAGTAGATTCATATTCATTCATTCATTCATTTGTATGCAATAATATCTAATGGTCTACGAGCAATTGAATATGCTTGATTGATTATTTAGCCGAGAATGATTTATAAGAAAACGTAACTTTTTCACTATGATTGGGGGGTTGTTGTAGGAGTAACAAACAACTATTTCTTTCGAAGCATACAGAGCACACTGTTCACACTACGACTACACCAACACTGAAGAAGTTCACCTTCAGTCTCTGAAGACGATAACTTGTCGAAACGCTCATCAGACAGTGTAATTGTGGGTGTAGTGGTTATGTTAACAATGTTTTCAGTATGAACATCATTAACGGTTCCACAAATTTAAAATTAGTCTTTCATAGCAATATCAATTCCCAATTCTATAGTTTTTGAATATGTATAACTTATATATAATTAAATAGTATCCACATTCCTATTACAACGAAAAATTGAAATTATAAACAGATACATAAATATACTACATATTCAAGTAACATGTATAAGTAAACTGGATTTAGTGAAGTTGATTGAATATCAATACATAACACTTCATTTCTTATAATGATAATTTTTTGGTTCTTTTTCTCAATACTTGAGTAACTTTTTGTCAGATACCCGTTTCCTCGTTTAGTCTCGTATCTATCTGAAATAATATATGATTCTCATTTTTGACTTCCGCGCCGAACTGATCCAAGTCGCTTAATCATAAGTGTCCTATAGGACTAAGACTAGCGATAGTCGCGTCTCAAATTATACCCTCCGCATATTTATATAAATAACAGTATAAATTTTTAGTAGTTTTCATTGGAATTTCTACACTATTAAAAGCACTTTTCCTTTTTTGTTCAACTTTCTGCTTTATGCACTCTATTAACTGGTTTAATTCGTTTAGAACTATCGTATTGTTATTGTTATGATATAAATGCACAGGTTTATAGAATGGAAGGTATACTTCTCTTTAATGAAATTGCTACCTACTTGAAAAGAACTATTTGTCTCGACAATAAATTTTCAATTAACCCTTGTGTGCTATAAGTTTGATATATACCAACATAGACGGAGGATCTAAGGAAGAGATGATATTTATTTAACAAAATTTTTAAAGAACAATTTCACAATATTCAGACATTAGTAATTTTACTCAAGAAATCATCCAAGACTAAAACTAAAAGACTCAAAAGACCTAACCCAAACTAAAGTATATTTTTCTCCCAAGTATCTGAAATTTCATTATTATCTGTTAAGGTCTAGATGTAAAAAGTCTGCTCTCATGACAATGTATACCTGGCATGGTATATACTAATTTCCACATAGATGAGCCTTTTCTTCGCAACAAATTGCTCCACTCAAATAGGCGCGAAATACAAGTGGAGACTAGTTTTGTAACCGGACACTATCATTTAGGACGGCTTTTTCATCTTATATGCATCAAGGACGATAATACTTGCTGAAGATAGACACAGAGTTCGAGTCTATCTATATTTCTGATTGGCTTTTGGTAGTTTTTAGTAGAGAGACAGATTTATTTGCGCAATCGTACATGACCTCCCACTTCCACAACTGTGAACTATAAACTAACTATACTATACCACTGACAGAAATGTTAATTTAGTAGAATTTTCGCTTCTGCAATATTTTTTATAAATTCTTACATATTTTTGCTCCATGATACATTCAACAAGCCGGCTAATGGCTCGATTTAGTTTTACTTTTTCTATGTTTCTCTTTGTTTATTCCATTCCTTCCACCCTACCTTTCAACAATCATTTTCACTTCTCATCATTTTTTTTATCCCTTATTTGTTGTCAAGAATATTCGTATCACAATTAGGATTAGATCACTTTTGTAAATGTTCTATCCATCTCGATTTTCGTGCTTTCAACCTTTCACCAAATATAATTGTATCTACCACATCACTAATCTATACTTCATATTTTTTTTATTGTTATAAACTTAATCTATCGCAACTAGAGTTGTGGAAATGAGGTAATTAGAGTATTGCGACTACAAATAGTGTATCGTGTCTTTGTCTAATTTTGTATATAAACATTGTTATGTTTATATATGTACTACTGTGAAAAAAATAAATCTAGGTAATACATATAACGAACAAGTACAGAATAACCTCAAACTTGAAACATATTATATGTTTGATTTGTTTATTGAGCATATTTTTCTCGTAAACTTCTTATATATTCTTTATATATATCATCTTGGAAAAATCTTGTGGTTATAGAACTGCGATTGAAGATACTAGACTGGAAAATTTTACCCAATACCTTTGATATGCGGTCAGTATTAAAAAAAAAGAGAACTGGGAACAAAAATATTCTGAAATTCAATGTAGTAATATTAGTATTTGATTTGAATTTCGATCAAAACTTATTTAGACAGATTTATTGTATAATGTCTAATTTGTTTTAGATTGTTTCTAAAAGTAACAATGACAAAGCAAGAAAACTAATTCTGTATTTGGAACGTAGATACATGAATGAAAATCATTTATCAATATACCACTTATAGATATTGCAATTGAAAATTCAAAACACTTTGATTTTAATCATTGCTGCCTTAGAAATTTGTTACCTTAAAACTGGATTTAATATTTTCCAAGAGAGGTTTTCTCTTGAGAATATATTTAATAAATGTTAGCAAAATTGATGAATCATTTATTAAACCTAAATAAACAAAATCGCCGTATCAGAGCTGTTTTCAATTAATCAACAGCTTGCTTACAGCTTGAGAGTTTCTTGATCCAAGCATTATTTGAGAATGCTTATAATGGAGAGTCTTCTGTAAAAGTTTATCCATGGAAGTATGTAAGGAGGTAACAAGCACTTGAAGCTTAGAGATAGGCCCAAGTATGGTTAACTTATGATAATGTGTAACAGAACGTTTTAGATCTCATCTATCGGAAAGACATTCATCATTCCGTTTTCTACCTAAAAATGGTTCGTTGTTCAATTTTATTGTGTTTTTTCATAGTGCAATGTAACATTTCAGAGATGAGTTATTGAGAATTTGCTCAATTATTCGTATGTTTAAATTTAAAACCCGGAAAAGTTACTGAATAGAAGCTGGGAAATTTTTACAATTTACTTCAAATTTTTGCTCAATAACCTGTGTTATGCTTACAAGAATTGCTATAATTATAATTGTAGCATTAGATTAAAAAAATTGGTAGCTCAGGTAAGTATATTTGACGTATGTTTACAATGTAGAAAATGCAGGTGAATACCTTGCAAATATACCATGAAAATTATAATTAGTTTATTGATCCCAAATATTATTCGAGAAAAATTATCGATTTCAAGAATATGTGGAATGAGTCTGCTGAAAGAATGGATTGGGCTCTACCTACTTTGAAGAGTTTTTTTACTCAATATTTCAAAAGATTCATCTGTTCCACCTTTCATTCGCCATCCAAATAATAAATAAAAGTACAAATATTGAAAATAATCCACATAATTGCTGTGAGATTATCAAGAATATTGTTACTTATATATTGCAATTTGTAACATACAACAGAAAACTTTTATAATGTCATCAGTATACATATCGGATAATGTAAATTCGGCCAAGTTAATTTCCTGATCCAGTGTTTCACAAAAGGTCATATTAAATTAACTAGTGAATTTGGCCAAAAAGTATCATAGGTACCTGATTATAGGAGTAAGTACCCGTAAACGGAAAAGGGATAATGGTGATCGTTAAATGGGTACACTCTAATTTACATTTTAATCCAATAATATATTTAGATCAGATTTTTATATATGAGGTTAGGGTAGGTTAGGTTAGGTTAGGTTAGGTTAGGTTGGGTTCGGTTAGGTTAGGTTAGGTTAGGTTAGGTTAGGTTAGGTTAGGTTAGGTTAGGTTAGGTTGGGTTAGGGTAGGTTAGGGTAGGTTAGACAATTTGTTGTCATCCCGTCGTACGCAACTCCCAAGGAGCACAAAGAGGAGGGTGACGTGAGAGTCCCACACGAACTTGCAGCATTGCAGAGCCCGCTACGAGGAAGGCATTAGCTTCCACCCCACCGTAGGGCAAAAAAAAGGTTAGGTTGGGTTAGGTTGTTGTTGTATTTGTATGAATTTTTACAAGTTTACTTATTCAATTGAAATATATTTATAATCTTTTAATCAGTAATTTTAGTTTTAAAATAGCACTTCAAAATATGGACGAATTTACATGTATAAAAATTGTATTCCAAATTTCTCTGGCCGAAATTACTACACCAAAAGGTCATCTACCTCCTATATCTGGCCGAAATTACTACCGCCCACATTGATAGCATGTTCTCTAATAAAATGAATTGAACCTATTGTTTAATATAGATTGAGGATAAGGGTAATTTGATTCATCTCTCTAAATTCATGTAAAGGAAAAAAAATAAATAAAAAAAAAACAATTTTGTAGCTGATGATGTTTTTTTTCGAATTTGCAAATTCATCAAATTGATGATTGTTTCTGAAAAATATACACACCTCAAAAATTATCGCATTAAATGTGTTGCCTGTTTTCGAATTTTATTATTATTACGAATTAAAACACCAATAGATACGCCTTTCGCAACATTTATTTTATATCAATTTAATCTACAGAGGACAAAAAGTTTGATTTACCAAAACATAGAAAATATCAAAAACATTGTACAAAACATCTATACACAAAAATGAACGGTGCTTAAACTAAAACCAGCCGATGAATTTCTAATAGCGTGTATTGCCGCCCCTCACTTTAATTACAGCTTCCATTCGTCTTGGCTTCTAAACAGGTTCTGGACGTTTCCTTGCGGCATGTTTTCCCAGAAGTTAAAAAGAACATTTTGAAGATCATCTAGTGTTCTTATTGGTGCCGGATGTTGCTGAATTTGCCATCCTAGATGGTCCCAGAGATGCTCCATTGGGTTAAGGTGCGGGCAGGCCAATTCAGGATGGGCATCTCGACACGACATTATCGTGCATTAGTACAGAGTTGTCACCGATAGGAGGCATATAGGGCACTACATGGGGTTCTAGTATATTGGTTATGTACCTGTCAACATTTAGTCTTCCATCATTCACTGGTACTAACTCCGTGCCACCCTTGAAAGAAATTCCTCTCCAAACCATGATAGAGCTACCACTAAAGCTTTCAGTTTGACAAAAATTAACCTGATCGAGTTGTTCACCACGTCGCCTATATACTGGTACACGCTTATCTGAAGAATACAGACAAAATATTGATTCATCCGTGAATAAAATATTGGACCAATCTTGATTATTCCAATTTGTGTGTTCTCGAGCAAATTCCAATCTTGCTACTCGATGTTCTCTGGTAAGACGTGGACCTCTAGCTGGCACTCTGGCTCGTATATCTGCTTCTTTCAGCCTATTTCGAACTGTTTGTAGGCTTATTCGGACATTACGAGCAGCCAACAGATCTGATTGCAGCCTTCAAGCGGTGGTATGCCTAACTCTTAACGCCGTTAACGTCAAATCACGATCATCTACTACCGAAGTTACCCTTCCGCGGCCTTGTCCGGGTTTTCTGGTTAGCTACTCTGTCTTGGTAGCGAATAACAACTCTGTATATCTCTCTGCTTTGTTGAACTCCAATTACCCCGGCGACGTATCTTTGACTGCGGCCATCTTGTATGAACGCGATGATTCTATCGGCTTCTTCATTCATCACATGTCTTGTTAAACGTTGAGACATATCCATTATTAACAAAATAAATTCAAATTTTCACTATACAATAACACAATTTGCTTAGAAAGCTCTCGATCTCAATGCATTCTCCAAGACAGAAATGATTTACTCGAGCATTTTTGCTTCCAATAAAATTTGTAGGAAATTGTGATATTTTTTTGCCCATGATAGAAAAACAAGAAATATCTATTAAGTTGATACATATACAGATTGTCCCAAAAACTAAAATTAAGTATTAAAAATATCCTAAAATACCAGTGATCAGATAATTTTTGTGGGGTGTATATATAGATATTAGATTCCATTTTTAAATAAGCAAAAATAGAATAAGGAACAATGAAATACTCGGTGGACAAGTTTATTTTTCAAATCTAATATAAAAAATGTTAGGATTTATCGATAAAAATATAACGAATGTATAAAATGATCGATCAAACTTTTTTATCCACAATATATCTGTTTTGGATGGTAGAAAGTCGCTGATACCCCTTGCTGCACTACAGTCTTCATTTGCACGCGCCTATAAGCACACACTGTGCTTTCAACTGATCTATAGCGAATTATCATTTGAGAAATTGATCAATCATTATCATAACTAAGAAAATTAATTTTATTTTATAATAATATAATAATAATATAATAAGAAATAAGAACAGATATCCACAATTAACAGCGTTTCTGTTGTCATATTTTCGCTCAACTAACACACAGTTTCTCCAGTTGTGTCTAGATTCTCATGTTTTATAAGACAACACTTTATTTTGTGACAAAAATTTCAAGCCTATTGGATAATAGAGGATGGATCGTAAGTTTTAAAAATAATTAATTGCACGTGGTGAGGGAGTACTTGAATTAGGAAATACCGAATACACAAAATCTTCTTTTATAAATGAAATATGTTAAAATAGATATTTTATTATCTATAACTGGGCAAGCCTATGAAATACATTAATGTTGTTTTCAATTAAGGTACACTTTATGATCACTAAAATGGCAATAAACCAAACTGCTTATTGAATAGTTGAGTATTGATTCCGTACTATGAATTTAAAACCATTATTTTGATTATTCTTTCGATTGCCAATTATAGCAAATGTTTCGGAACGTAACTGTTTCTTCTTCAATAAAATTGGTATAGATATAATTTATTTGTAATACGATTATAACGATTACCAGAGGAAATTCATCGTTGAATTGCCAAAAAATTAATAATTTAATGTGAAAGTACATATTTTTGGAATAATAAAAAATGTGATGTTACTATTTGCACAATATTTGATTTATTTGAAGCATGTTAACGAAGTCGAGTCAATATTCACATTTATCCCATATTATATTGAAGAAATTGGTTATTTTTTCACGATTAGCATAGTTTTTCTACCAGCTACTATTTAGAGAGAATTGTTTGAAAATGTTGCCCACCATGTCCTTTTCAATTAATGCTATACCAACGACAGTAAAAAACGATCAATAAAAACTACCACTACTGATTTCCCTATTCATTATTCACATTTAGGTTCAATGTCAACAAACAAAACAATTGACGATTAAATTAAATGCAAATGATTTATTTCCAACTATTCTCGGCCACAAAACCAACTGTTGAATTTGTATCGACACCAGTAAAAAATCATTACAAATTTATTGAACTTGACGTATTGTACTTGATCTAATTATTTTTTATAAGATAAATGACTGCGCTAATCGTATCTAGAATAACGAGTCTAGGTCTTCTACGGTCGATTGGGCATGAGAGTTAAATTATCTATTAATTTCTTGTTTAAAATATTTACTACTACAGATATAACACTGGGAGACAAAAAATTTTCTGCTCATTCAAAATATTGTAGTAGAACTAACACTAATACGAAAATGGCCAGAAAAAATTAACTTTAATTTGGTATCATTTATCTGGGGAAAAACTTAACTTAGGTATTCACATCATTCAGCACTTGTTTCGTAGCCTTAAAAAGGTTTTCATAAGTCCAATGTGAATTGGAGGCATAAGGATTTTTTGGGTTCTTCAAGAGAAACAAGCTTAACATTTCGAGATCTCTGTTGATGGTTGAAACAAGGCGTTTATTTTCGTGGATTTCTTCAATTATCACTGAATGAGCAACTGCTATACATTGTATTTAATTTTGTTTTCTGAAAGTTGATATTTAAGTTTCTTCAGCAAGTAAGTAAGTTCCATATAATGGCAAAAGGCACACTTTCACATATTCTTAACCACGCTACAACTGAGACAGCTGAAAAAATTACAATAAATTTGGAATAAGCTTTTTGTACGTTTTCTGTAAATATTTGCATCATAAACTCTCCACAAATATAACAAAAACTTACCAGAACTATTAATTTCAAAACTGAGATGCAAACTAATAAGATAATAAATAACTCACTTTCTGTACATAAATACGAACCATTTTAATAATACCTAATAAAATTTACTAATTGCAAACAATAAAGGATTTATAAAACGTATTGACAAGTGGTATTAGGACTATTATTTGGAAGATATTAGCATTATAAAAATTATTGTATGAACTGTATTACAAAAATCGGGCAGGCCAGTGTATTAAACTTAATAGGCTAAAACTGTTGGGATAGAAAACTGCGTATAATCATTCAATAATCATAGTACAATTAGCATTAAATACAAGAAATTTTTAACGTGAATTTAATTTTTTTATCGCGATAACAAATAATGTAAATCATGATTATGTGGCTTAGTTTATTCTAAGGAATCTCCTGCATTCCGCTGAACTTATTATAATTTCGATATACTAAAGATTCGTCGAAAAAATTATTGCAATATTTTGCCACTATAAAAAATCCAACCACAAAAATGCTGCTTTTAAAGGTATATATATATATATATATATATATATATATATATATATATATATATATATATATATATATACAAGGCTCAAAATAATGCTGTGATATAAATAAAATTTCTCATAGGACCCCTCGTTTCTGAATTATACGCCTTTAAAGTTGCGAAATCAGAACTTGTATTATTTAAGTATATTTTCTAAATTTTACATCTGAACATGATAAATTTTGAATTAATGGATTATTGGTCTATTTATATTGTAGACATTAGTGTAAGATCTGAGAAAGTTTTCATGGACTTGCAACAAAAACCATGAAACCTTAGCATTAAGCTTGTTATATGCAACACCGGTAAACGAAATGATCGATATGATAAACTTCCATTGTGACGCTGAAAGGCGGAATCTTGGAATGCTTTTCAAATTTCAAAGAACGATCCTCCGTAGACCTTGGGCTTAGAAGTGCAAGGTGCAACATTTGTTTTAGTTTTTTTTTGATAAGTTCTAGGCCAACCAAGTAATTTTTTTTCAATTCAATTCTTTCCTTATGTAAGTAACACAATGTACGAAAGTATGCAGTTTAATTGGATATGTTTGATTTTGTTTCAATATCTCCTGTAAGTATTTTCAATAAATAATTACAACTTATGATAATTTTATTCAGAATGTCTCTTTATGACTAATGGTTTCTTGGCATGTACAATGATCTTAAAATCTACAAACCTCGTAAGCCATAAGTTAAACCAAGAATACCTTTTTGTTAAAAAATGGATTGAATAAGTCATTTTCGCTATCTTTAGAATGTACAGGTTGTCCATGAAGAAGTTACGAATTGGGCATGTGCCGCCCCTAGCCTTCAGATAATAGTGTGATATTATTAATTCCGTCACCCATTAAAAATTCATAATGTTGGAATGTATAATTTAGAAAATATTAAATATAAGCTCCGATTTCACAACTTTAAAGGCATCTAACTCGGGGTCGTATAAGAAAATTTTTGTGAACAAGAAAAGTATATCAAGAAATTTATGTTCTCAGTTTTCTTTCGTAGAACAGGAATAGTGAAAGCAATTGTCTTAAAGATAGCGTATCGTTAGTTACAGCAAGCTGATACACCACAAAATGTTCACCTGCAGTCAATATTCGCGGGTTAATGTTGCATCACGATAATGCATAGTCACACACAGTAACAGTTGGGTATTCACGTGAAAACAATGTAACAGTGATTGAACATCCACCCTGTTCGCCTGATTTGACCATGTGTAGTTTCTGGTTATTCCTTAACTTCAGAAACATTTACATGGTCGACATCTCAAGACGAAAGATCAAAGTAATTAAATTTTTTGAGAGCATTCCGGAAGAAAATTGTTCAAAGTTGTGGAAACTCAGGTTAGAAAAATGCATTGATGTAGATCGTGATTAAGTTAGGTGATTTTGGTTTTTCGGTCTCAGACCACATTATTCGTCCGAACTGAGCTCTGTATCTGATAACAAATTAATTGATGATGAATATCCAATTTTAGTCGTGATTTCCATTTTATTATCTAATATCTGTAGCACCCACTTCACGATTCCTATCATTCATAAAACAACCGCATTTTGTGGTTGAGGTGGAAAAAGTTTTTATCAGAAAAATTCTATTCTATCTATCTATTCTATACTATCGTTATAAAACAATAGTAATTTGGAGATTAATTGTTTCTGGAGAAATATTTTGTATGGGACTTTTTCCGTTGTTAAATTCAAATCAAAGCCCTATTCGATTTATCAACAACCCCAGACATCCATATACAGCTGAAATTTGTCTAGATAATCTTCTCCTCCCAAAAAAATTGGCGAGGTTTTTAACCGTCTACGACCTTCTCCTACCCACAAGCGTTTCCTCCGTCCGTGAACGACCTAAAAATGACCCAGACGAGGGGCATAGGGTACAAATTTGGCGGGTTTTGCCTATGTTTTCCCTGTCAGGGGGGAAGAGACGGTATTTTGTGACAAGCCTCGACTGTATCCCCGGCAACATCGCAATACAAAAGTGCGTAGATGCGACGCGACGCTCCAATATGAAGCTCAGTGGCCCGGGTCAGGGTTGCGTCTGTTATCGAACAGTCTAGATGAATTGCGGTTTTTACAGAAATAACGTGGTGACTCGAAGTATACACTAATTTAAAACGTTAGATTGAAAATTAAAGATATACATAAATATTCGATACTTATTTATATCAAAATATTAATTAAAATGAAAAGCATGATGCAAATTTAATATAAAATAGAAGTTTTAGTTTATTGCAATAGCTGTAAACTATTGTTTGATTATGCATTCTTCTAACTAACAACGAAGACCCTCAAATGGTTAGGTTTGAAAATTATAATTTAAATATTTTTTTCGAGAAGTTATAAATAACTTTTAGTTATTTATAACTAAAAATAACTTTTAGCTATTTATAACTTCTTTAGTTATAATAACTTCTTTAACAACTTCACTATTAAAACATATTTTTTCATTGCATATGCATTAATACCAAATATTCATCATTCACTATAAGTGCACTATCGCTGTCCCCCGGTGAATATTAGATGACGAACCTCATTAATTTTATCATTGTGCAGAGCAATATCTGTCGACAATTTATACCTTTTTCGAAGAACCATTTGAGATTTTATTTAGTTCTTTTGTTTCATATAATGTAACGATAGTTTTCAAATCAATTTTCGAACTATTGGTGACCCATGACAGGCATTTACAGCACGCGCCAACTACGAAGAAGTTGCACGGATTCTGAAATTCATTGTAATCCGCCCATGTTTATATTGTTGCCACAAATCCAGTATTCTAAGTAACGTATTACAATATTTCACATGTTTAATTATTTCACAAATAATAAGAGTGGACTGGACACGTCATCAACTATAAATAAATTTTGTCATTTGGTATAAAAATAAGACATGATGCGAATTGTATTTAGAGTTTCAGCTTCCTGAATGTCTTTTATTATAGATGTACTTATGGAACAGAAATGGATTGAGTTATTTGTTGCAGATGTTTCAATAACCTCTATGGAAATAATAATAATATCAGAATGACACAATGACTTGCTAAATACAACCTGTGAATTTAATTTTTTTACTTTTCAAAAACGAGTCAGAGACATTCATTACATGTCTACCTCAATATCAAATCAGATTTAATCAAAAAATTTAAACATCAGAAACTTCACTAATACTAATTTACCAAAAGATGGATGGTCGATGAAGACAAATACAAAGTAATTGAGAAGTTTTGATTGAAAATAGTGAAATGAGGGCTTAAAGGTCGCTTGACATGATGCAAGACAACGTGCAAATTGCATGCAATTTATGAATATATTCCATGGATAGGATTGCATTTTAAATATTTGTGTGCGGCTTAAAAATGAAAATAATAAAACTATTAAAGTAAACAAGAAAAACAGTCAGTGCATCACTAGCAATAATTATAACTTATGGTACTTTGTTTTTGGAGTGTGGAGTGGACAGAAAAGACTATTAATCAGAATCCTAACTTCAAATATCGTTTAATATTTTGTGGCTAGCTTAACTATGAAAATAAAGCTAATTTTTAAGAAAGATAGCTGATCTGTTGGGACAAAAGTAACTAGATTTCCTCCTAGAATTGCAATTTGCACTCAATAAAATGACATCAAACTTCATCTGCGTATGCTTTTGATCAAGAAATATTGTGTCTTGCATTGCATTGTACGTTGTCTTTCATCATGTCAAGCTTTCTTAAGAGTAAAATATTCAAGACAACTAAATACAAACTAGGTATGTTACATTTATTGATAAGACCTAAGTTCACGGCGTCAAACATTTTTGAAAAGTTGTTCTGACAATTCTACCAATAATGAACTTTTAAGACGACATCAATTGATAGTAGTTCAAACCGTTCCAAGGTTCCAAGTCAGTTTCCAAAAGAGTAAAAGATAACAAAGAAAAGTGATCCCAAATCTAGTTGCTAACTCTCTATAAGCGATTGTGAAAATGCATGTTATCATTCAGTACAGCTAAATCCATCATCTAATAGCAATTCATATGATTTAATTAAATTACATAAGAATAGGTCTATAGAGTATCAATTTGATGAATTCATACAATAACATGGTCACACTGTAATGCGCTTAACACCATATCATCCGGATTTAAATAATTATAAATGAAAAGATATCAAAAAAATTGGTTGAATTTGAGTTTTTTAAGAATAACTCAGAATAAAAAAGGTGTAATCATGTTATGAGAATAAAAGATGAATATTTCCAACGAAAAGTACAGCCAAACGCTTACCAGGATATTCAACGAGTTATTATTAATTTAGAAAACCATTTAGACGACAGTGAGTTGGAGTTTTCTAAGGATGAATTGATTGATTTACAATTTGGTGTACTGATGTACTGTGTCTATGTTTTATAAATATGTATAAATATCTATTTATTACTCATCATTAACTAACCGAGAATTAGGTATCTAATGCTGTTATCAACTATCTAATTCATATGATGCAAAAAGCAGCTTTCAAAAAGTCAGTGGATATAAATTTATTTATAGAGGATATCACATGAATAATGTCGATTTTCAACGTTTACTTTGTTTATCAAATTATCGTGTAAAAATAAAGCCTTGATATTCGGAGTATAGCTCATGATATTGTATGGATTCAACCCAACGTTCAGAAAGCTAGGAAGAATTTGGCCGTAAATATGAATAAATAGTAATTTGACAGAACAAGGTCTGGACTAAATGTTGGATGTGATACAAGTTCAATACCGCCAAGTTGTTCGAACATATAAAGTGATATATTCGGATTAACTTTCCAATATATATCTCGGCATTGATAGCTCGACCATCTGGTATGATTTCGAAATGTACTAAACCTAAATCAACCTCTCTTTGCGACGTTTTGCTTTAATTTTAGTTAATTCCTATAGCTGCAAATTTTTTTCAAAAAATTTTTATTTTAATTCAAAATTAAAAATAATTTATTGTTCACATGGAGGAGATGAGTTTTGATGAGATTTGATCACTGTTGCTGAACTGAATCAATCATGAAGTTTTTTACAGAAGAGAATTTCGGAGAATGGAACTAAGCTTATAGAATGAAAATACTAGAGGAATGATTTCAAAAAACATTTGATGAAGATATTGGATTTACTGCGAGTGAGTTAACACGTTTCTCGTTGCTATAAAGGGAGTGAGTTAACAAAAAGGCAAGAGGCATATAACATATTTAGTGAGAAATTTTAAAAATGAGTGAGTTGTTACCATCGTTTACATCGGAAAATCTAGTTTCCTGGAAGAATGTACCCTAATGATTTAGAAACAGACTTAGTTCAGGAATCCATATACTTTCACCTGAAAAAATTTTGCTACAACCAAGTTCTATATCATTAAAAAGCTTATCGTTGTTCCTACAAGAACAAAATTTAGAACATAAGACCCCGCTTAATCCTCACGAAAATTCGTTTGAGGCCAATTTTGCTGAAACTTGGTACAATGATAGTTTGAAGCAACATGATAAGAGTATCAATGGGCACGAAGCCCCAAAACCCCCCAATCCTGTCAAAACTACCCCTGAAGTATCCGAAGATATCCTGGGAGGAAGGGAATTGGATTCTCTTATTTGTTCTGAAGCTTGGCACACTGATAGTTCAAAGCAAACTAATCAAAAGTCTCTATTGCCTCGATACCCCAACATTCTCATTTCTCGAGGGTACTATGGAAGGAGGGGCGAAACATTGGCGGAGACTTTCCAATAACGGTATTCTTGGACATTGCAGGGGTAGTTTGTAGGGGTTGAGGGGGTTTTGCAGTTTTGTACCTATTGAGCCAAGTTTCAGAACTGTGAGCCAAAACCAATTCCCTTCCTCCCAGGGTACCTTAGTACCCTTCAGCGAATAGTTTTGACGGGGTTGTAGGAGCTTTAGGGTTTCGTGCCCATTGAGACTTTCAATTAGCTGGCTTTTAATTTTCACTGCCTCAGAGAAATAGACCGAAAACTAATGTCCAAAATAATTGAGCGGGGTCTTTTACCCAAACATTTTTTATAGCACTTCGGATTGCTCTGTTTACAGCAGCGACAAAGTTTTCAGGTGAGAAAGACTAACTTACTTTAGTTTTACAATTATAAAGTTAAAATTTGTTTTTTTGATAAAAAATGTAATTTAAATAATTATGAACTGAGGGTATCTAGTCTTAGAGGTCAATAGAGGCGGCTAAATATAAGTAGGCGGCAAAGCTGTTAATACGTCACTGTCACCAACTTCATTATAAAATCGTAGTGCATCGTCAATTAACAAAGAGAGAATGATTAAAAGAAAGTTAAATAATTATACTCTTCATAGAATTAGAGACTAGTTTTAATAAGTTAAGACATGTTTAAATTGAGGCTTGGGAATTTTTACATATGAAAACCGACATTATTTATGAGACACCCTTTGTATATTGAGAATCCAGTCATAAAAGAGCGGGTTTGCCTCATCCTAGTTGCATGATGTTGTGTTGCCTTTTCTACACCTTTAGTGAACTTTTTCATTACAATAAATCGTTTATTTCGTTGGAAGTTCCTTATTAATATCTTATATTTTCCTATCTAATGACATACTTTAGTTTTTCATTCAGAAAACTATTTTGTCATGAAGTAAGTTATTTTTTTCTTTATCATTCTTATAAAAACACAGATTACTCAAATAATACATCAGGTGACATTCTTATCTCGAGAATGACGAAATGGCCCTTGTAATAATATTAATAATTATATTAATTCTGATATTGGTAAACCGCATTGAATGTAGGTTATTACAAATTAAATTAGTTTTAGAAAATACGCCAGATATTTTCGATAATAATGTAAAATAAACTAAAAATAAATTATGATACAATATAATAATTTCATAATAACAGTAAGAATAGAAATACCCAAATAAACACTACCTACTCTACTCACAACCACAAAGTGTGGTTATTTTACGAAAATTGCGAAACAAGTGGGTGTTTCAAAATGTATAAAAACATTGAATATTCATTTTAATTCGTTTTATATCAAACACAAGGTTATTAGTTGAAGTAGCTTCTTAGTAACATATACCAATAGTGTCCACTGCGTTGCTTTTCGCTTCCTGAGGCTGCATCGACCATTTGTTATTATAATCGGATCGATTCTATCGTAAAACGTAACTGCGTCTATCCAAGCGACTGAGTGGTCGAAAACATTATCACACATTTTCCAAAAAAAAGTTAGATTGTGAAGAGTCTCACAAGGCAAGTTACATACGCGGCTTATCAAGAAAACATCAAAGCGCAACAAATGCAAATAAATTTTATATTTTTTTAAATTCATTCATAAAGTTGTAATTGATTTAATAAATATATTTTCAAAAACAATTTTTTTTTAAATAAAATTGGCGCAGTCAGTAGGATTCGCGCAAGTCATGGGAAATTAAAATTACTAAAAAGTTTACGAACATACAGAGCGTAACAAAACTTCGGATCGTAGTGTAGCTTAGTAACTTCACGACTTTAACGTTTTAACGATTTCAACGAACAGTATTAGACTAGTAATTATTCAGCAATAGCCCTTTAGAGGTGAACATCGGAGACAACAGAGAATCAACTAAGGAAGAAGATTTTAAAAACCATTTCTTCAGTAACGTGAGTGCCTTATTGTCCTCTCACGCCTTTCCTACCTTTCACTGAATTTAGGGAGAATAGTATTAATTAATAAGTTTTAAGTGACAAAACAAAAAAAAAATTAGTAAAAAGAAATTATTAATTGATGAGTAAATAACGTAGAGTAAACTATTATTAACAAAATGGCTCCTCCTACAATGAATTGGGATCTTTTCAAATCCAAATTATCAAATATCAAACCTTTTAACGGTGATAGTGGATATTTGAATAAAGTTATTGTGAGCATTTGATACAGTCATATAGAATTGATAATGATACAGAATTAAATTCACACATTATAGAATGTATTCAACAGAAATTAGAAGCTATAGCAGCATTCATGGTCGGTAATACCCACAAAAGGAACAAGTCAATAAAATTTTATAAACATACTTTTCGAGACTTAAGGACGTAGGAGTTATGTACGCGGCTCATCAAGAAAACATCAAAGCGCAGCAGAAATATTATACATTCTTGGAAATGCAGATAACTTTTATTATTCTGGTAAATTCATTTATATACAATCATTCTCTGTTCAGATCTATAACAATAAAGTTGTAATTGATTTAATTAATATATTTTTAATTTTTTTTAAGAAAATAAAATTGGCGCAGTCAAAAGGAATCGCGCAAGTCATGGGGAATTAAAATTATTAAAAAGTTTACGAAAATACAGTGCGTAACAAAATTTCGGATCGTGCGAAATAACTTAGTGACTTCACAACTATAACGTTTCAACATATTAAGTTCGAATTCAACGAACAATATTAGACACTATTAGCAATTATTGTGCAATATCCTTTTAGAGGTGAACCTTGGAGACAACAGGGAATCAACTGAGTTCGAGTCAAAGCATTCTGCGTTTAAGTAGGCGTGAGTGTTGAAAGTTATCCTTTTTTACCTACTGTCGGCATGCATCCTCTGATTGATGAATAGAGCATAGACACGAAGTTTCTTGTAAACCAGGCAAGAATAGCTGTGATATTTTTGAGTGTTTGAAACATGTTTACGGAGACAATGCTCTGATTCAGGTACCAACCGTGAGCAAGTGGTTAAAAAGGTTTCGAGAAGGCCGAGAAGAAGTGAAAGGAGACTCTGGCCTAGCACACTCGTTGACATCAAGTTCTGATGAAAATGCTGAACGAATTCGGGCATGTATTCTCAAAAATTAAATTAATATATGGGTCTTCTAAAACTCCATTTGAAATGTCTTGTAATAATGTATTCAGCATTTTTATACATCATTGACTAGTGTTCTTATAGGGGAAATAAAACTAATAATAATAATAAAAAAAACGGCACCACTTCAAAATTGATGTCACCATATTCGCATATTATTTCAAAAATCGGCATTTTCAATTGAAAATGGATGTTTTTCAAGATTTTTAGGACATTTGTTGGCAAAATAATGTATTTGTAGTGAACAAATTATAATTTTATCGTGAATTGACTACTATTGATATGATATTGCGTGGGAATTACCGAACTTCATATATTATTGATTATGAATCATTCAATCAAAATTTCCTGACATCATTTGATAGGAAAATGTTCGAATGATATGAAAATAGTAGAAAATAATCTAAACTAAATTTCACAATTATAAATTCGAAGAAATAATATCTCTCGATACATGTTTTACAATAAATTAATATTTTACAATTACAATAAGACACTTATTACTTATCGCTGGCATATATATGGTCGATCAAATTTGTGGTGGAATTAAAATTGGTACAAACTCTTTTGACATTCTTTGTAGTTTGAGCGCTATATTTCAGTAATACTCACTATGCAAATAATGGTTGAACAACGAGTTTGTTTCGAATGTTGTTTTCTATGGCTACGGAACCATGGAAAGTGTTGCAAAAGTATTTTGAAGAATCTACTTTATCGCCAACAGTATTTGAGTGGCACAAAGTAATTAGTGAAGATCGAGAAAGCTTCTATAAAAATTCAACAAAAAAGTTGAGAAAATGGAACACTAAGATTGTCATCTCTTATGAATAATTGAATCTATTATGGATCGACGATATTTTGGTTTATTTTTGGGTATGAAGCGTTCCAATGCTAGATTATCGCCAAAAAGATCTGAATCTTTTCCAAACAACATTGAGCGCTTCTTGAGCGTTCCCAAAAGGAGCCAAAGCAAAAAACACATCAAAATCAGTCAAAAATCAAGGTGATCATTTTCCTCGATTACCGTGGCATGATTCACCACGAATTCATTTCAGAGGTACATAAGGCTAATGTACTACTACGTGAAGCAATTCGTCAGAAATAATCATTTTTGTTGGCAGACAATTCATGAACTTTTTGGGGTTAACACAACATTAGTGTATGTAATGGTGCCTTCGAAAATGTCAGCCACAAAATATCGAAATGTTATGACTATGACGTATATTATTTTCCGTTAACACAAAGTGTGCACAAAATAATCAACAATCGAAAGTATTTCTTTAAACCTAAATGACTATTTCCGAACACGTTTTGTTTTTGATAACTAAACAATTTATTAGTCACAATCATACGTCATGGAATTCACATAACGTCCGAAAGAATGTTTTTCAGTATATTGACCTGCGAGGAAGTGCCTTCCAGTCTACAATATGGCGCATTGACGCATTTACGTATGTAAGGATTCTTGAACGTGAGTGATTCACCGATCACCGATTCATCGATCAGAATATACAATTATAAAACAATCTCAATGTTTATTTGCATCTATATAACTGATGGTAATGAGGAAAATTATTAATTACAACATATTTTGTTTCCTAAAATTAACTATTCCACTAGATTTTGACCAGGGAATATCTCGAAGATTATTTGAAATGTTGCCTTAATGAAGGTAGATATTAATTTGAGCCTTAGTTGTAGTGAAAGTGTTTTCATATTTCAATTCGTTTTTATTCTAAAATCTCCATGTTTCTAAATAAAAAAATCTGATCCGAAATGTGTCGTTCTAATAGCTAATAGCTGCCTGCTTAAAAAGTGCAGCACTATCCACACTTTATAACTACCAAATTTCAACAGATCAAATAGTTTTCAAGATATATATTGGCCAATACCTCGGAGAGGCCGTACGACATGCGAACATCAGCATCGTGGTGTCGACCGAATGAGGTCAGAAATGTTGAAGAAAATCCATAAAGCGGTACTGGATGATCGTCGACAGAAAGTGCACAAGCTAGCAGACATAATAGGCATTTCAAAAAGTATGGACATATGGACATAATAAAGTTGTGCGCAAGATGGGTTCCGGATTTGCTCCCAATAGAACAAAAACATGTTTCCTACAAGTGTATGGCAATATTTGACAAAAATCTGTTCATAGACTTGACTCTCGGTGGTGAAAGATTTGCTAAAAATGATGTGGTGAAAGATTTTCTAAAAATGATGTCGGTAGTTCATGGCTATTTTGAGGAGAGAGCTAAAAGGAGATTACATTGAAAAAAAATATATTTTTTCCCAAAATGTTTGTGTTTTCTTTGCTGGGCTAGGTACTTCTGGGACTATCCTCGTACGTAGAAGTTACAAGTGAAGTATTATCTCACCTTGGCCTGTAACATTTATCAATTACCACTCCACACTTACCAACTCCAATAAAAATGATTTGGTGTCAAGATTATAATGTTTACTGACCTTAACATCCTGTAAACTGCAACTAATTTTCATTTGTCAGTTTTTCTGGCAAGTTTTCACGTCTTTTACGTGGTGGGCATAATACAATTTGACAAAGTAAAGCAATTCATTTAAAATAATTTAACAACACTATTGTCTACTATCATTTATTCCTGTACGACTTCGTTTGTTATAAATTGTATGTAACATTTCGAGCAATGACAAAATAAATGCATATATGACAAGTTAACGTTAGTACGACATTTGATGGCGGTTTGAAGGAAAAATGATTTTTTACTGTAAGTAAGCTTTACATAACATACTTTTAAGTTTTTCAAATCATCTAAACAATAATCTTGCGGTAATTCTGAAAAATACTTGTTTGTCTCTGTGTCTGCAATCACTTCTTATGTAGGAAATCGATTTTCACGACATTTTTTAAGAAAGTAATCTGAGGAAGACAAATCAAGCTACAATGGCAGCAACTTCTCCGTGTGAGTTCTGTATTTACTATATGGTTTTATCTACTGCGACATATTGATGAGAAAATATTGACTTGGAGGTAAAAAAGGGCAATATCACCCGCAAAACCAAAAACACACATAATTAGGTATGGAATGGAATTTTATTTATCGCTAAATACAAGGGCACTGATTGTATTAACCATTTCTGGATGTTCTTGACGTGTTCATATGTCCAATTTTAAAAGAAGAGAACCACTTACATCATTCCATAGGTCAAAGCGTTTACAATACTTTTCCTCTGTTTATTTTATTCGCTTTTATTTAGATAATGTTTAATCAACACAATATATCATCATCATCATTTATCAGCCATCTTCCATCCACTGCTGGATATAGGCCTCCTCTAGTTTAAACCATCTATCTCTATCTTGAGCTGTATGTATCCAATTTCCTACAATTTTCTTTACATCGTCACTCCATCTTGTTGGCGGCCTGCCTCTACTTCTCTTATCCATTCTTGGCCTCCACTCCAATATTCTTTTCGTCCATAGATAGATGGACGAAAAAAAAAACCACACAATATATAATAGCAATCTCAAGCATTGTTAACCTTGGAAAAGTCACCGTCGTACATCATAGACGAATAAAGTTTATATTCGGTGGTACCTCCAAGAATCCCATCGTGCTTAATGATGGTTGTATATGGAGAATACGAAGATATCGTTTATAAAACATAGATTTAAGTATGGAAACATATGATGCAGCTAAGAACTGAAAGAATTCAAAGTAATATCCCGTACAAAGAATAGGATATTGAACAATAAGCAGATATTAAAGTTTGTTATAAATAAAAACAAAATGGTATTCGACGACCTTCAAATTGAGGTTAGAGATATAGGAGAGGCTATCGGCATATTAAAGGAAGAGGCATACCATATACTGACTGAAGAATTATGCATATGTAAACTATCCGCATATTATCTTGCTCCGAAACTACATCTGTTGTTTGCCAACCTCAAAGTTTCATTTGCAGGAAACAGATTTTTATCAGACAAGTACTTCCCCGCAGTCGTAAATCACTTTTTTGAGAAAAAAGACGGCAACTATTATTTGGAAGTGTGACAAACTGTATAGATTTAAACGGAAATTACGTTGAAAAATAGTTTTTATTTTCAATGTCTTATATCTTTGGAAAAGTTTTCGAATAGTCCTCGTAGAATCCGATAGATACATTGATGATATCTGTAACATTCGCTCAATGTTTTACAATATTGTTATAGATCATCTCATTTTTCACATGGACAACTTAATGTTGCTTTTTCACGTATTGGACAAGTGAAAAATTTATTACTAAATCCTGGCAAAATATTTGTCTTGATTTTTGTATCACGAAATTATTCATGCACTTCGGTTTTTGTTGGCTTATATTCCTATACTTATTTAAAGTCTTTAGCGCTTGATTTCTATTCAAATATTCAATTTATAACAAGTGCAGTTTTGAGCACATTTTTATTTTATGGCAGAGTATGATCTGTTACGTTTCACAGATTCTTCCACTTCATTAAAACCGATTTTGAGTAGTTGTTAATGTCATTTTCATCAAAATCAGTTCCAGTTGTTTCGTAATTATTATATCGATCATACTCCTGTCTATAACAACATTGACCAACGTTTGGTAAGGAAGAGCATATCATTGTTGTGAAAAGCTAATTACTGAAGATGATATAACCATAGAAGCCATAAGTTGATGTATCAATTTGACTTCTATAAATTGAATGTAATCGATTGTTTAATGTTTGGTTTATTTTATGCAAACAACCAAGTACAGAAACAGTTTGTTTGAAAGATATATTGGTTTTAGTATAAAAGAAAAAATAATTCTTCAAACTAATTAAAGTGTAAAAATTATTCTGTTATAAGGCAACATACCACATAAAAACAGAAAAATAATTAAAAATTGTTGCTTACTTAATACATAATCACAACTTAAATGCTTGAATCTTTGGAGTGTTATAAAAGATTAATGAATTGGATTATATTTTTTTAGCTTCATCCTTCTTTTTCTGTAGTTTCTTTTTTATAATTACCTGATTGTGTTGTGTTTCTATATATAAGCTTGACCACGTTTTTATCATTTACACGTTCATGGCGCTCCTCATGTGTTTTTCGATGTTTCTGTCTTATATTTTTTCGGTATATAGTACGCTGTAGTTGTTCTTAAATAAATTATAACTAATTTCACCTAAATTTATTTATGAAATTTCCTGTATCGTAGTTTTTTTTCCAAATAAATTCCAATGCTACATTTTCTTCATTCACAAAAGTTTTTGGCACTTATTAGTAGAGGATCCGTAATAAGATCGTCCTTCACTAGTGTGCCAACCAGATAAGAATAATATTTTATCAAATAAAATAAGTTTCTGAATATAATTTAATAAGGCAACCCTTTAAAAAATTTTCATGGTTATAATTAATTAAAATTATAAAAAATTAATATTTTTCAAAATTTCGCCGGCGTGCCTGCCAAATAAAACAAATTCCAGTAAAAAGTTTATAATATACACAACATGCAACACCACAGTAGCATACTTTTCTCTGGTCCCTAATACCTGGCAACTTCGTTCAAAGACGTAAATTGATATAAGTAACTGCACTTTTCTGTCAACCAATCGCAATTAATTTTAAAATGAAAATAATTTAATTACAAACAGCGGAGTATAAGGTTGCGTGTGAAAATTTATTCATAGATACAAGTTGTAAGACTTTGAAACTGAAAAAATGGAGCGGGTGAACTATTAGACAGAGAGACATTGCGCGTAGAATTCCCTGCTATAGAGAAGGACAAAGTACTACAGAAGAGAGTGCGCAGTTTTTAGACTCATAGTAATGACAAGGATGAATGAATTTACTAGAGAGTGATATTTTGAAGGAGATAAGATGATTTTTTTGTAATTTAGTAAAAAAGCTTTTGAAAACCTCAGTATGTGTCAAAACGAAAAATGTATTTAAAACAAACAAAAGAAAAAACAGACAAAATTTTTCAAAAAATTTTTTAATTCATGTTTAGCAAGAAAATAAAAAATTTTTTATTCAATAATAAATACATTAAAATAAGTAACATTACTAAACAGTAATGAATAATTTTTATTCAGGATCAGAGTCACCGGAAGTAGTATCGTTTTCTAAATCAGGGGAAGCTTCGTCGTTGTCTTTTTCTGTCATTTCAATAATATCATTTATTTTCAAAGGTGTTTGGTCTCCAGCAAATCCTTTTGGTTTAAAATATCCATCTAGGATCCAACCACAATTTTCAGGGTTTAATTTCACACAATTTGGGTCAGTTGCATGTAGCCACATCGATTTTACATAAATAGTTCGTAAAATTTTTTGTTTGAGTGATTCCCAGCATGGTGGTATTGTATTCGAGTCAAAACTTTTAACTTTTTTGAGAAAATTTTCATTATCTTCTTTCGCAGAAAAACTTTTAGAAAATATTAGATACCTTGCGTCATTTACTTTGTTACAGTTTTTAATACCGTACATGGCCGAGGTAAAGTTTTGAATGACATCCATTTTTTCGTCAATAAAAATGTCAGCTTCATCAATTAATGAAGCAAAACATTTTTGATACGTTTTATTCTTCGAAAATAGCTTGAATGGCCTTAACTTTCCTTTATTATAAAAAGCAGCGGTGTATGCATGGAAAGCAGGTAGACCTAGACACAGGTCGGATCCTAATTTTGATGCCAATTCTGTACAATTTAAGCAATTAAAGTCAT
Source organism: Diorhabda sublineata (assembly GCF_026230105.1). Classification (NCBI taxonomy): domain Eukaryota; kingdom Metazoa; phylum Arthropoda; class Insecta; order Coleoptera; family Chrysomelidae; genus Diorhabda; species Diorhabda sublineata. The sequence goes on along the minus strand of NC_079477.1, from coordinate 8,003,314 downwards.
TACTTTTTTTTTGTCAATTAACTTACAAGCCAAATTTGACAGTTCTGAATTTTATGTATGTTACCGAGAAAAATTATCAAAACATCTGTATCTGCTGATTTGATTAAAATATTCGAACCTGCTGCTGCCTTGTAAGCGTGAAAAACCATTCTCGTATCCGTATCCCGAACAATTTTCGAATGACTTGTCGTTAAAAAGAATAACTGAGTCAGTTTTTTGGCATTTTTAATTTATTTTCACAATACACGACGTGTTTACCAACAGATAACCCAAAACATTGCTCTATAGTAAAGCTGCGCACTCTCTTATGGCTTACGGCGCCTGTGCTCACAGCTGTAGTACTTTGTCCTTCTCTATAGCAGGGAATTCTACGCGCAATGTCTCTCTGTCTAATAGTTCTGCCCGCCCCATTTTTTCAGTTTCAAAGTCTTACAACTTGTATCTATGAATAAATTTTCACACGCAACCTTATACTCCGCTGTTTGTAATTAAATTATTTTCATTTTAAAATTAATTGCGATTGGTTGACAGAAAAGTGCAGTTACTTATATCAATTTACGTCTTTGAACGAAGTTGCCAGGTATTAGGGACCAGAGAAAAGTATGCTACTGTGGTGTTGCATGTTGTGTATATTATAAACTTTTTACTGGAATTTGTTTTATTTGGCAGGCACGCCGGCGAAATTTTGAAAAATATTAATTTTTTATAATTTTAATTAATTATAACCATGAAAATTTTTTAAAGGGTTGCCTTATTAAATTATATTCAGAAACTTATTTTATTTGATAAAATATTATTCTTATCTGGTTGGCACACTAGTGAAGGACGATCTTATTACGGATCCTCTACTATATCAAAAACAGCGCTGTCTGCTACCTAATGGCACGGTTATAACTTTTAATTTCTTAGATAATTTACCAAATCACTATTTTTTCTTATTGATTTTGAGCCACTTAGTATGTTACGATATGTTGAAGGAAGTAAAATTAAAACAGATATTCGACTAATCAAGCAAGTGGTCTATTTTAACAAAATGGGTCATCGTATAAGACAGACAACGTTTGGTGTGATGTTGACCTCGATAGAGCAGAAATAAAATGCATTTTATTATTTTGTACATGCACCGGAAATAAAAACGTTCAAGGCTTTACAGTAGCTAATATCATTGATCGTCAAATTATTATAATTTTTTTATAGACGGAAGTGCCTACACAGGAAATATTTAGATGAAAAGATTTAAAATTACTACAAATAGTATTCAATATAATTATGGTCAAAAATTCAACTATTTAATATTCTATCAAAATTTCATATTTTACAGACGCTTCCTTCTTGAATGATACGATCTTAAGTTTTTGCAACTTTTCCATGAAATTTTTAGAAAACGATTTCTCTTTCACCTTAAATAGGTTTCTGTTTTAATAATGATCAGCACATTTATTTAGTATTTCTTTTTTCTATCGAATCTAGTGGATTTTACGGGAATTTTCCTATCTCAACTTGTTCAATAATTATACTAATTGTTTTTATAACATTTCTAAATAGTCGATGAATAAAATTCCGTGTATAGGTTACGCTCAAAAACCGAAAACGGCCAGTGGCCATTTAAAACAGCCACAACGCGTTCTGTGCGCCTTGCGTTTGCCAGAACGCGTTGTAGTTGTTCTGATATAGCCAGAACCCGAATGAAACTTTATATTTAGAAGACCTCAGCTCACGTAACATAATGCTGCTTATTAATAATCATTTGGTCACAAAGTAGTAGAACACTCATTATTTGAATAAATGTTTAATGACAACGTTTTTATATAATATGTTTTATATCCATATAGTCAGTTGTTAATATAACTAACCTAA